>NC_135773.1:25275224-25575224 GCF_028453695.1 Augochlora pura
GTGGCAGTATATCACGACGTACTGGTACCGCAACTAGCTTCGATACATCGTTTACCCGAGTCACGTACGCCACGACAAGTATCTAGATGCGATTGGTGCAAAAAAGCTGCCGCCGATACCGCGGAAGCTAGCGAACCCGCGGCCGCGCGATATTTTCACGCGGACTCGATCGTCACCGTCGCAACTGTGCCCCTAAACTCCTCGACAAAAGTCCCTTTTTTTTCAACCAATTTTCTATAAAAGTGCGTTAAACACTCAGCTGGCACCGGCCACCACAATAGCCAGCAAAAAAAAAATATTCCTGTTCGGTCAATTTCAATCGAATTCGACCGGTTTCCACTCTTCCAAAACGAGACCGGTTGTTACCCTTTGTGCGTCCGCCCCGCTTTCCAACCACCTCCCCCTCCCCCTACCTACGGTTCCGCACTCATGGAAATCTGCGTTAACTAACACGCGATGGAAAGCGCCGTTTTATCCCGTGGAATAACTAGTGAATAACACTTCTCGCGGGGGGAAACTTTGTTGTCGGTCCCCGATGCGACCGCATAGTTACGGCCCGTTTAAAGGTTTCGATGGCGCATCGACCAGGCTCGACACCCTCGACGAATTCGTGGATTTATCGCGCTGTAAAACACTTGGCAATTTTACGCTGAAATTGACTGCGAACAGATTCTCTGCGATTGTAAACAAAAATGGCCGATTCGAGAAGAGAAGACACGATTGTTCGCGTTAAAAGCTCGTTTTTATAATCTGGTTATAATATTATCTATAAATTTCTCTATAATGGTCTATAAATTTGGTTATTTACATTACGGGTTTCATATAAAGAACCTAAGAGGCAATCTTTAGGTTCAATTTATAATTTATAATAATAGATTTAAAAATAATTCGTTATAAAATTTAATTTATTTCGAGGAGAATTTAATAATTTGATGTTTGATAAGAAGTTGTTGATTAATTGATTGAGCTGTTAATTTACTTAGTAGAATTACTAAATTAATTAATTTACTATATAAATTGTTATAGAAAAGTATGGGTAGAATTATAAATTATATTGTCGGCGGAACGACAACGGTTTATACGTACCGTAGTTAATCCCCATGTTCCTTGACGACACGTCCGACGTTCCTCCAAACTACGTACACGTATAAGAGGTTTTAATGCGTTTAGGAGGGATTCGCGCGGCCTAACTTTCAAAATGTCGCGCAGTTTAGAACGGAGCCGGTGTTTACCCCGCCGCTATAATCCAGCCGACCCTTCCCTAATACGCTGGCCAAAGCCGACCGCAACACCAGACGTCGAGTTTGCCATTACAAGCACTAAATCCCGTCAAACCTATCGGGTTTTGGCCCCGGCCTTTACTCTACGCCCTTCGTTGTCGAGTTGCTTTAAGAATTTCTATGGCGGCCATGCATATCGTCGACACACGAAATAACAATTCCGATGGAACGATCACCAGCTCGTGCAGGATGCCTCGAAAGAACACGAGGTCGAAAGATTTAAGAATTTTTAAAAGAAAATTCTTTAAATCATCGTTGAGCGTCGGAAATTAGCCGAAAAAATTCCCAAAACGTCAAAGTAATTTAACCCTTTGCACTCGAATGGCGACTCTGAGGCTGAAATTGCTACAGCACGTTCCGAAATAATTTTTATATTAGGAAAGATTTCATTTCAAAGATTATTAAAAGCACAACTGTTGTGGCACGAGTTTCAATTTCATATTTAATTTCGTGTTCAACAAGATTCAATTTCATATGCATAAAAAACAATTTGGCATATAAAATAAAAATGCTATATTCGAGAAAAGTTATTTTGGAATTAAAATTAAAATGGCTTCGAGTGCAAAGGATTAAGCAATGAAACTGTCTCCTCTTTCCGTAATCGTAACATATTAAACAAAATATAACAATGTTCTTAAACACTTCCAACGTTTTTAAAGTTTTCAGTGCAACCTATTTATTTTTATCGTCGATGCATAAAATTCAAAGTTTAGTCATCGTTTGTAAGTAGAAGCCAATAATTTAAACAAATTGGAAATAATATACTCTTGAATCGTTAAAATCCTACCACTGTTTTAAACTTCGCCCTGCTCATTTCTCTCATAAATCTATAAAGCCCTTCCTTCCTCCTTTCACTACAGTTAACACTAACAATAAAGCCGACTTGTTAACGAACTAAAGTTTAAAGAACCCCATTGTGGAATTCGAAGCGTTTCCTTGCTCCCAGCACAGAAATGAAACAGGTCAGCCTTTCTTCCCTCGAAATTACAAATTCACTTATGACTCGGCCGCGGATTTTATGCGTACACAACAAAAGCGAGGCGGTGAAATACAAAAACATTAAACGCAAACGAAAAAAAATCAACAGTTCCGTCGGATTACATTTAACTTGTTAAAAATATTAAAACTGGAAATACACTGGTACTCGACTCTCGATCGTTGCTACCGTGGTAGAGAATCTTTCGTGTTATAGAAAGATATAGACACGCAAGTTCCAATATTGTTACGAAAATTCAAAGAAGTACAAACGCAGAAGGATTAGCTGGCATTCCATAGTTCCCCGGAATCTCCGAGGACGAGAATTCGGACCGCGTAACGAAAGAATGAGAAAAAGGTTGCCCGGTTTGTCTATTAGAAGGGAGCCGGAGTTTTATTAGTCAGCTGATAACAAACGGGGCGTTTCGCGTCGAAAGCGCGCGCCATGATTCACGAGACCTACCCGGAATGATGAAGAGAGGATTTCTGGATCCGCTTGCTCCGCTCCTGGTCGATCCAGAGGGGGTGGGAGAGATCCCAGGGCTCCTTCGTCGAAGGTAGCTCGAGGAAAATAACACCGGACCGGGCTTTCGTCGGAGCGTGTTTCTCGAGGGCGGTTCTTTTCCGGCGACGTTCCGTCTCCTTCCGTGCCTTCGTAGATTCGACGAGCCGCAATCTCGAGGATTCTCCTCGCCGTGTTTGACACTGATAGGGTGCGCGCGTCCTTTCGAGCCTCTGCGACTCGAGGAATTTAAGAAAGCGGAGAGCGCTGGCGGCGGGTTCAAGAGGGGCGCAGAGGCGCACGCTAGTGATCGGTAGGAGAGCCCGGCATCCTTAACGAGATGTCGCTTGTCAAATAAAATGCTGGCTTCCCGGGTGGATCGGTGGTACGAGGCGCGCGCCACGCTACGCAAGAATATATGTACGTGTCATGAAAGCAAGCCGAGAGCCGTGGAAATAAATACGCCGACAACCGGAACGGCAAGAATAAATATTGGAATACCAGGCTCTGCGACGAGCTCCGGAATTATGGGAACCTTTTCCGGGCACGAGCTGCGACATCGATCGCGAGAACTATGCGATCGTGTGACTAAATGAGTGACTCCGATTTAACGAGCAATTGTTAAAGGTTCATACGTGTAGTTTATTTTTCAGTCGCATTAACCCTTTGCACTCGAAGCTGTTTCAACTGTAAATCTAAAATAATTTTCTTTCTTTCTAATATTTCCATTCTACGTAACAAAGTGCATTTTTATGCATAAGAAATCGATTCTGGTTACTCATACCAATAGTTTCACTGCTTAACAATTTTTTAAATCTAAACTCTGTATAAAAATTATCTTGAGTCACGATAGAAGAATTTTATTCACCTCAGAGTCGCCACTCGAGTGCAAAGGGTTAAATCTCAACGCGGAGATCGAATGGCAAGTGTTTCGTTCACGAATTGATATAATTTTGCTAATATCTGTCGGAAGCATTTTCAATTATAATTGTCTCGTCTCTTATTTCTTAACGATCGATTCCTCCAGCGTTATTAGGCGATAATTTACGCATTGTGCTCGGAGCAACGGAATCGGGGAGTTGTTGAACCAGCGTGGAATAATAAATCAAGACCGTGAAAGATTAAAATTTGCTCCGAAGCTTATTTTTGGGGAGCGTCTAACTTCTCTCGTAAACTAATTCCGGGACAAAATTATGACCGGAACTTTTAATTTGTTTTTGCATAGAGAAACAACCTTTCGCCGGTGTATATGTAGGTGTACACATACATACGTGTGTATGTACATCCATTCACTCGGCGCGCATCCTAATTATATCTTTTGAGCGAATTACGAAACGACTAGCCTGTCTAATTTTAAATAAAGCTAAATGTATGTACACGCGCGTGTCGTATAATTGAATCGAGCTTTATAGAATCTTTTCACGTGTACTTGAATAACATTATTAATATTAAGATGAAACTACCGGCATTCAATAAATATACCACATAGTTGTAAAGATGTAAATTATTACGTAGAAACGAAAATTCATTTGCAGGCCTTTACAGTGGTAGAAAGTTGCAGGTAATCTTCCAACGACTGTAACAAAAGCATAAATAAATTTCAAAGGGCAGCTGCGTCAAAAAGTGATGTCCATAATATGCTAACAGAGGTCGACAGCGAGTGTCGATTGCCATCATTAATGTCATAGGACAAATAATTACAATTCAAACGAACTTACTCGCGTGCGAATTGTAAACGATTCGGAGCGCGATTGTAATAATAACATTCAATATATTAATGATATTATTTAGCAGCGCGGCAATTGTTCGCGGCTCATTAAACGAATCAGGCAAACGGCGAGAACATAAATTTCACATTACCGTCGAGCAAAGTTTGATCGAGCGACGGGTATAAAAAAAAAAGTTACTCGATTCGCGTGTCTTTCGATGCCGGAAAATAACACGATTCCAGATCGATGATAATCAATGAATAATTAATGATGCCCGCCGTGGGAATCCGACGAGATAGGGGGAGAGCACGCCCGTCGATTCCGGTCGCGGAAAAGGAATTCGTTATTCGTGTAATCGATTTAACAACGTACCGACTCAGTTTCAGTTGGCCGGCGTTCTCGATTCGAACGTAAAACTAATCTACCTCCGTCCTCGATTAAAAAGGCTGCGCCGATGCCGCCGGGCGAATTTAACGCGGAAACGTTAGCGCAAGAGACGATTCGATTAACGTGCACGGAAGAGAGCGCCGAACGAAATTTCGGCCGGGCCATGTTTACGAGGTTTTCCATCGGCACGGTGTAGTACAGCTGAATACGGTCCATTAATTTCTTTCCCGGCGGCGAATGAATTCTGACTGCGAAAGAAAAGGGCGACATGGGGCTTGGTCATTCGAACGTAAGCTTCTACAACTATGCGAGCCAAGCAAGACTAATAGAAATAGATTCGGCGAGTCCGAAGTCATTGGATCTCTCTGCGCCGATGCATTCCGCGCTTGAAGGAATTGTGATTGCGAACACTAAACTACCCTTGTATTCACCGGTATATTTTTCGGCAATCTTCCGACAGTGAGTATTTAACAATAAACTTACCGGAGACTAGACAATTATTTTCAACGAGACAGTCCTTATAATACCAATGATTTCAACATAAAAAATTTGAAATCTTCTTCAAGATTAAATCTTCTTAAATCTATTTCAATAAAATTTCAATCTAAAATCAAATGAACTTAAAAATACTTAAACCAGAATTATTTAACCCAAAATCTATTTAAAAAATTAAATTCAAAAGAATCCACTTGTCAAAATTAAATTGTAATTACCCCCAACTTCTGAACAATTTAATCTCAACAATTAAAATTTTCATTATCAAATTCAATTAAATCTTAAATTTAGATAAAATTTCAATTCAAAATCAAATGAACTTAAAAATACTTAATCGAATCCACTTATGAAAATTAAATTGCAATCCCGCGGGCCAAGGCCGAGGAAACATTTTCCACCGGTGGTTCTCACACCTTCGCTAATCCCGTCCACTGTTTCTGAAACCATCCAACGCATCAGCCGTCGCAAACACCGCGGCGAACATTAGGAAAGGCGGGGTTAGAAGTGATAAAACTTGGTCGACGAAAGTTTCCCCGATACGATGTAAAAGTTCCGGTGGCGGAACGAGCGCCGGCGTGCACGTGAGCGATTGTAATTGCGCGACGTGCTCTCTCCGCCCGGCGCTCGTTCGTCTGGATTGCGATCGCCGCGGAACGTCGCGTCGCCGTGAGCACCGACGGCGGGTGTAATCAAATTCCACGGATTCGCAATTACTTTGAAAATTCATGGGCGACGAGCGAGTTTAACGGGGGCGCGTGACGACGACGACGACGAATCGGTGATCGTGTTTCTTTAAGGGCCCGGTTATAACTGCATCTTATTTATCTTATTAATCTTATTAATCGCGAAAGGTATTTAATATTTAAAATTTTATATAATAACATTGGAGCTTGTAGGACAGTCTAGCACATTTGTCTCAATGATAGATAAAAAATTCAGGGTTGCTATGGCAACCGATTCACAGGCTACCGATCGGAGGGTGGAAAAGCCGATTAATAGGCTACCGGTCGATAAAAGTCGATCGTAGGAATATCGATGGCTCGATTAGCCGGCAAAGTATAGTCGGCCGATACGGAACCATCGGTAACATAATATAAAAGACAGTCCGCTGACGACACGAGGTAATAGTGCAATTACCGCGACTCAACCGGACCGGCCCAATCGATGGAGTACTTACCTAACAATTGTACATTTCAGTGGAATTGCTGCTTGAAAGCTGTTTTGATTTCTACCGTTCGCCAGCGCATCGCCAACGCATTGTCCGCGCGCGCGGGACGGCTCTATTCCGCGCGCCGCTAATATTTGGGTCAAGGATCCGCGGCGCGGCGAAGGAAAACGGTTCCGATACGAAGAAGCGGCGCGCAACGGCGCTAAGGAGGAACGGATAGATAATGAAAGCGTCGCGCAGTCGACCGTATATTAGCTGCAAGTAGAAGTTGCTTCGACTCGCGATTTAAAATTCTATTTGAGCGTGCACGAGGTCGGCTCTTCAATTCCTAATGTCCAAGCATACTCGCCGAGAAATTTTCCTTGTATTTAATTCTACACTTTAGTAGCCAGAGATTCGTGGGGTATGGATTAAAGTAAATAATAATTTATATCAATTTATTCGGCGGCACGTAAATAATCAGCTCATTGAATAACGAAAGAGTAAATTCCTCTCTTTCATCATGAAAGTAATAAAATAGCAGTAATTTTTACTGATCATGGAAATAAAGGAATTTGATCATAATTTAGAGAGATATTTTTTATTATTAAGATTGATGCAATAAAATTGATTGCTCCTATAATTGATGATATTCCAGCAATATGGAGTGAGAAAATAGCAAAGTCAACTGATGATGTAGGGTGATATTCAATTGAAGATAAAGGAGGGTAAACAGTTCATCCTGTTCCTGATCCTGAATTAAAGATTATATTTAAAATTAATATAAACAATGATGGGATCAATAATCAGAATCTCCTCCTCATCAGAATTACCTCCTGTGTTTCTTACATCAAATTTATAATTTCCATTAAAAATCTACAGTTTCGTGGCAAAGCAGAAATGATCGAATATGCAAAACGAAGATGATCGAGTTTCATCGTTTTGACAAATTTATTCGAACGAGCATGGGGGATTTTATACGGCCGGCATTTTTAGTATTCCCAAGCTTTCGATCTTACCCAGGGAGAGAAAAAAAAGATAGCGCGCTCGGCATCGATATGCAGCACGAAATAAAATTAAAATCACCGCGCTCGGTGATCGGGGCCAAACAAACGAGGGAGCGGATAATTATCCGCGTGACGCGCGCCGCTTCATTAATATGAAAATACGAGCGGCAGAAGCGACGGGACTCGTCCGATTCCGAAATCCCCCCCTCCCGTGATACTCGCACGTTTTAATTACCCATTATTTGGAAATCCGATTCTCGCGTAACGAGGCCGGCTCGTTCGCCGAAAAAATCTCGGAAAAATCAAGGAGAGCCCGTAACGACGGGAACTCGGCGATCGGCTTCCTAATGAAAACGAGCACGGCGATCATGCACGAGAGCTCCGAGAAAGTAATTGTATCGACTGGCCGATACGCTGTTACCGCGCAGGACCGATATAGTCCGGTAGAGCTAAAACCGGGAACGACTGTTGCGATCGTCGCATCGAAATTCGTTCGACAGAAGAAACATCGAAACTGAATTCATAAAACCGAATGCGACACTGTTACGCGCTAATTGGACGATCCTGCTTGATCGCAGACCTAGTGGAATGAAATGTCGAAAACGGTTTTTACCAATATTGTTTACGGAGGAGAAATTGACATTCAAGTAGGTTATCAGAAGAAGGATAATGATAATTGATCAGATATTAATTTCTATTTCCATTAATATTCAACATTGTATTAAAAACTATATATACGTATTGGTAAAACTGAATAATATTTTCGCAATAATTCTTATTACAAAAGAACAAACGATATTTATGAACGTGTGATACGGCATACGGAAAAAGTGTTATAATACTCCAAAAATTGTTTGAAAGCTCTGCTTTCAATAATTCTGTTATGAAGATTTGCTTCCTTCTTAAGTAAATAATTAATTATTATTTTACGAAGTTCAAAGAAATCCAATTTGAGCAGTTCGGCAGTTTCATCATCGAAGCGGTCTTCAATCGGAATAACTGGAAGAGGACAGCTGCTAGAACACAAGCTGTAGGACCGCGAAGCTGTACAGTGGCCGTCGAATCGTATAATTCGCTCCACCCTCCTGCGAAAGTAATAACCCGTTGACATACGAGGGCGTCGGTCTCGGACTAAATGAAGAGATCGAAATCGCGGATCGGACGGTGTCGAGGGATCCTAACGGCGCGAACAAGCGTCCTCTTTCGTTATGACGTGCCGATAAATTTCGCCTCGGCAAGGGTTACCCGACCCCTCCTCCCCTCCGCGCACTCGTTCGTTGCCTCGGCATCGACAGCTCGTTACACCCCGTCAAGACGCTCGGCTGACGGCGTTGTATACATAATTCAAGTGTCCCCCGTGTGCGGCTTCGCCACCACGTGCAGACGTTTTC
Source organism: Augochlora pura (assembly GCF_028453695.1). NCBI lineage: Eukaryota > Metazoa > Arthropoda > Insecta > Hymenoptera > Halictidae > Augochlora > Augochlora pura. The sequence goes on from NC_135773.1 coordinate 25,284,118, forward strand.
ATCCGGAAGGGCTTCCCCGCCATCCCGTCGCTCCGCGGAAGCCTAATTTTCTCCTCAAATAACCCGTTAACACTCTACCGTTCGAATCCCACTTTCCTATTCCCGTCGCGCGACTCCGCTAATTACCGAATCCGTGCCTCGTGGTTCAATTCGTCGAATCTTGACGGTCTTCTACCTGCCCCTGGAAACTATCGCACCATCCGCCGCGTTCTACTAACGTTGACTGCCGACAATCGACCACCAAGATGCTCGCACAGTTAAAACAATTTAAATTAATTAAAGCGAAGCTAGAAAGTGAATATTTATCATAAGAGGTGGTATTAGAATTCTTTCGAAACATTCTAGTCAAATTCAATTTATTCAAATATATTATTAATAAAAATGAATTTTCAAGATTGGTGAAAAATTAGTGTCACCGATATTTGGGTGACGCGGCGGTCAACGTGTTAAAAATTATTTCATGGCGCCAAAAAGAACAGCGAAACAAATAACAGAAATAGCAGGACTAGAAAGCCGAGTAAATAGCAGCCGTTCCATTAATCAAGAATTCAAGTATTCGACGCATTCGAATGCCGTCGAAGCAATTCGAAAGAAAATGCGTTTAACATGCGCGAAAATCTCCGTCGTTCTCGTTCGGCTCGTCGCGACGGCGTTATTTAAAATTAAACGAGTGTTGGATGCGGGACGGCCGTTTGTTACCGTTGCCAGTTTCCATCCCCGGCTCCGTTCGGATACGAGCCGAACGAAAGTTAAAAGAAGAAAAATCCCTCCGTACGTTACGGCGCGGCGTGGCAAGGGAAACGAAACGATACCGTGCGCACGGTTGGATATTATAGGGCCCCCTGTAACAATGGTATCAGCCGCGTCGCGAGAACGTATCGCAGTTAATATATCGGCGGCCGGGCGCGCGATCGATAATTCGACCCGCTCGACGGTAAATCACACGGTTCCGCGTAAGGCCGTGCGTTTTCTTCTGCGAGAAAAACTGCGAAAAGGATTAAATATTGTATCGATGGTGTACCGTGTCCGACGAACCGCGCGCAACGTTGTCTGTCCCAGCTTCGTCGCCAAGCCACGCTGGCGCGCCTGTAAACCTCGATCTCAGTGACCATTATACGCGACTATTTTATCATTGTCCCGATAGTGACGGATGCACCTGAAGCGCCCGCGGTCTGAACGGTTCGTCAATTATCAACGAAATATCTGCTTCATTGGATCAACCAATTTATGGCCCGTCGATGAAACACTGTAGCACAGTGAAACAAATAACAGAACAGCGGGCTAAAATTTCCAAAAATGTTCACCACGATTCATAAGTTCGTACGATGTTTATAAAAATCGTCAACCCGTTATGACGTTTCACTGTCATAAAATAGCTAACTTGTAAATCCGTCGAATGATATTACAAAAGCAGAACAGACTTCGGGCGAATCGCATGCCGTCGCAACGTGTGCGATATTTATTATCGCTTGGACAATCCGCTCCTGCAAAACTATACATACGCATACGTATACATGTATGTATATTTATGTGTACATACATTATGTGTCTTGGTATCAGAATGTTATTTATATCATATTTTATATTTCATAATCTACCTCGAATCGTAAATAATCTGAGCAGTGCTTCATACATTTTAATCGAGCTAGGGATTTTATTTACGGGTTGATCGAAACGGTATGAAATATATCAACTACGAACAGATACGAACAGAAAAAGCTACTCGAAATTCCATGTTGACGAACAGTTCCAAAATTCCGGCGTTATTTTTATTGAATCCGAATATAGCTCCATACGTCGGTCGAAATTTTATCGCGACATAAATCAAGGTAGATTGAATCACGAAAATGAAACCAGTTTTGTTTCCTTTGGTACGCCGTTGGCCCGATGAGAACGAACGGCCCGACGAAATAAACCGTTGAATATAACCGCTTCGGACGTGACGCGCGAAAGCACAATATAAATCTTTCTATGCTAATACGAGCCAATATTACGAATATATCTATGGTGAATACACGGAAACGTGACTCTATTCACGGAATTACAGAATTACAGAATTACAGAATTACAGGTCCAACGAAAATCAAAAACCTTGGCCACCGTCGCGCGATCAGGCCTTACCTTCGATTGTAAAATAACTGACAACTACATATATAAAATAACTACATTTCGATTGTAAAATAACTGACAATTTATAATCGATCAGAGGATTGCGAGCGTCGTTGCAAAGTGGCAACTTTATACGTCATAAAAGAACCAATTAAGAAGGTGTTTCCTTTGTCGAAGCCTTCTGAAATTTAATTACACATTTACGATTTTCTATATATTCATCAAATTCTGAATGAGGTAATAAATGCTATTGTTTAATATTTAATTACGGAACCAACCTGAGACACTTAACAAGCTTCGTAGAGTTACGATTCGGCAAACGGTCTTCCAACTTATGCCGGAATAATTTAACCGAGATCATGTAAGTACGACAAGAATAAAACGTTCACGAGATCAGTCTCTGTAATCCGACAAACGCACCTAATTGCCGTCGTCAAGATGTTAGCAACTTCTGGAACCTCCTCAATTTCCTTCCCCTTTGCCGACGAGAGTTCTTCTTGAAGACGCGGAGGCACGTTTCACCGAAAAGGCCACGTACCTCTTCGACTTCTCTTTTTTCCCTCTTTGCGCGCCCTCCCCCTCTCTCTCTCTCTCTCTTCCCTCTCTCTTTTTCTCTCATTCTCCCTCTCCCACTTTTCCTCTCCGTTCCGCGTGTTTCGCATCCTCGGCAGCCACGAAAAGCGCGACAAATGCAAGAAAGAAAAGTACGTGACCCGCGATGGGAGTGTCCACATTTATATTTCCTCCTCTCGAGGTTTTCGGGCTCCTGCTCTCTGCGCTGACACTAATTTGCTCCGGTTCCTCGTGTCTCCCGGTTTCTCCGGAGCCCGTCGTAAAATTCTGCACCTCTCCCGTACCAAAGCCGGTGGTCCTCCCCCCATCGGGCCACGCCGCCGTGCCGCTCAAAGGAACTACGTGTTTTACATCCCGCCGTCGGTATCCGCCGCCGAATAAATGTCTAATGAAATTTAAATATTTCCGGCAAGATACCGGACCGCGGGACGCGCGAGAAATTCCGGTCGTTCGCCTCGCCGCGACGGTAACGCCGACAAATGGCCACGAAAGTGTCGCGGATTGTTCTTTTCTGCGACGACCGCTTCGACACTTAACGCGCTGCCACAGATTATCCCGTTTCGCCGCAGCCGCCGCGGAAATTCTGCCAGCAAATGTTCTCGTACACGGTCCGCCGATCTTTTATTGAGCTTTGCTTCGGTGCTTATCGCGGCCGTTGCTGTATCGACGCCGCGTAAAAATTCCGCAAAGCAAGAACAGTTTATTTAATGAAACGAAAATTGAGCGATCAGAGATTGGTTATCAGACTGCGGATTTGATGCGATCATCGAGGAGATGTGTGAACGGTGAAGACGATGAGAATAATAAACAGGTACCTTCAATTTCGTGAAATTGTTTGGTTTGGATATTTTTATATGTCGGCTCGAATACAAGAACGTTTGAAAGAGTAAAACAGCGAAATAAATTGTCATGCGACGACGGAATAAAAACGGAAATTTGTCCGCAGTTTTTTTCATTACGTTCCGCACTCACATGTCTAAATCTTTTGCTTCAGATACACAGACACGCGCAGCAGTATGCGGATAATGTTTTTAATCAAGACCTGTCCTTTATGCTGAAAGAATTCACCGCGGGACGAGAAATTAATCCCGTCCCGACAGAAATATTTGCAATTTACAATTCCGATTGCCGATCGATAATGGTTTATTCGCGGAAGAGCTCGGCAGGATTCGCGGAAATTATGGGGATAATGTAGAGATAATGCCGTATCGGTTAGAGGATCAGCATATTAGATAACAAACGGCAAAACGAAGGTCTCGCGATAAACGTAACATTGAATCGAATTTCAAAGATGTTCCACTTATGTACCTTATCTTGGAAGTCGTTTAATATTTTCTATAATCAAACTCTGTTCCCAATCTTTTTCATTTTAGAAGATTAATATTTCGCAGATTTATGAATTTAAGATACGATTTAAAATCTTGCTTGTAGAGCAAAATTAAATAGAGCTATATTAAATTATATCGTCGTCGTCACGATTACATTCTGGTAAAAGAAATGAGAATTAAATATTAATCAACGTCAGGAGTCGTTAAATTCTTGACGAGTATACGTTCTCGTTCGGTAACGCGGCTTCGAAGAAAAAGATTTTCATTCCTTTATTAAGTGCTTGCTTTGTAAAACAAACTTTGGAGTTTACAACGTTTAATGCATCCCTTGCGTTATATGGGGACACAATAAACGTCCCGTTAACGATGGCAACTTAGACGACGGCGTCGTTCCGTTCTTGAACGATGGTGTTGCGGTGTCATAGATCGCCAGAGAACAGGCAAACACTTTCGCGAAAACTTAACCGAAACTTAAAGGGAAGTGCTGGATAACTTGTGTTAATCCGATTATACTGATACGAGGCAGTGAAAGCTTCCGGTGTGCAACAACTATTTTGAAACTTCGTACAGCCTGCATTGTTCCACTATGAAAATAATACACGAAGAATAATATAGTTTCACCGACAAGTATACCTGCCAATGTGTATGCGAAGAAAATGGTACGGCAAGAGGTTGATATATTCATTTTATTATGAATAAAAGAGATAACAATTACATTTCAATGAATTATATATTTGCCGCAATTTCCGATGACGTACTGATATTTATCCGATAAGATAAATACATCATTGTAATTTGTTCTGTTCGAATGAAATTTATTCGTCGATTTACCAATTGTTTATCTTTAACGAATAATTATTTCAAGCGTCATATTACCGGAGTTTATTTCAATGGAAAGATGAGCGACGAGCGTCATCCCGAGACAGCAGAGTTCGCTGATAAGGCAAACCGACCATTAGGTCGGTTCTTCCCTCGGCTGTCTCCGTCTATACCGGCAAACCTACTGGTTGCTTTCATCGCGGACGCGCGCAACCGTAGCGAACATAACTACAAGTTAAAGCACCGTCTAATTAAGTGCAGAAATTACGAGCACGTACACGAACTCGCAGGAATTAGCCGGACCGCGCGCGTCTCACCGATCCAGGCTGCGAACACGTGAAACTCGGAACAGGCGACAAGTAGCAGAAGTGCAAGTGCAAGTGCAATCCGCGGTTGAACGCGTTAAAAATATACCGTGTAACTTGGATGTAAGACTTGTGAGAAGACTTCTCGGCAGCTTGAGTTTTATTCAAAATTATTACAACGTAATTCAAAATTATTATAACTTAATTCAAAATTATTATATTTTAATTCAAAACGAAACATAACATTGCATATTCTACCAGACGAGTAACATCTACAAAAATTCATTTTCAACAATTTTTCTAACATTAAACTTTGTTGCTATAAAAATTATTTTAAAGGGTGACAGAACAATTTCAGTGGTGCCTCAGAGTCACCACTCGAGTGCAAAGAGTGGTGAATGTTAGCCGCTTCCCCCGCAGGTTTACAAAAGAATCCGCAATCGAGACCGAACGCAATAACCGCGATGATCCGAGTACTCGCATTCGGGTAACCGGTGAATTAATTAGAAACTAGTAGTTCCGCGATCAGCGGAACGAAGGATAGGCAGCAGCTGTATAACGGTGGAACGATGCGGCGGCTCTCCCCTCTTGAAATTTGTAATTAATCCGCGATACGCGTATCCCTGATCGCAAAGCCTTATCGCGAACGAAAGCCGCTTGTACATTGTTAATGCCGATCGATGACTACGATCTCCCATAGATCCGGCGTCGTGCAGCCATTCATCCGTTCGAGCCTATAGCGGGACAAGCGGGGCCGTTCGTTTGGAAAATGTGTGCTCGGGATTTCGCGGTGATGTGCCGGGTATCTCGAATAAGCCAGGTAGACGCCCGGAGAGTGCCTGGCTGCGCCTCCTCGTGTACCTGGTTTCACCGGCCATCGGCACGGACTGCGGATCAACCGTGTTGCGAAGCTACTCGACCGATCCACCCAGCGCCGCCGCCGCCGCCGCCGCGCGCTCAACAACCATAGAGACACAACCGTCCCCTGTGCAGCTCTTTCCCACTTGGTTACCCTATTAATTGAAACAGCTGTCGGAGCACCGGTCCCCCTTTTGTTCCACACCTCTCATATTCCTTTGTCACCGTATCACCGTCCCGGACTATCCGATTTCTGAATTATCGGGAACCGATTTGCGCAGATTACGCGGAGCGCGACAAGCTCGGCGCGTCGCGATCACACCTCCGCGCGCTTCGTTTCACCGTAGACGTTTCTCTTGCTCGCATTACGGAGCGTGCAGACGCGGTGGGATTATTGCGCGCTAATTGTGTTACATCGGGCATTGTTGTTGTCGACTCTTGTAACAATTTTCATATTTTCCATCCTCGCTTTTCCATTCGCGGAGACCGTTACACGGTAGACTCGTATCGAGTACGATCGCACAAGTATCTGTTATCGAAATCTAATGTTCGCCGGTTTGTGCGATTTCTCGAATTATTTTTTTAAATTTCAACATTTGTAGATTGTGGGGCTCTAATTTATAATTATCGAAATAAGTGTAGCATTTGAAATATTTAGCGCAGTTTTCTAGCTTTCTATTAATAATTTATCATTTTGTTTAAATGTTCATTCATAGGTCGTTTCCCTTATTTTCTACTAAATATTAAAATTATAAAACAATGCGTAAAATTCTGAAACATTCGCTGATTCCAAGCAATATTCAAAGCATATTAAAAGTGCATTGCTTATGAATTTTTACAGAAAATATACGCGACTTTTAGTGCATCGTATTAAGTTCGCGATAACGGGACACGATGTAGTTGGATTAGCTTCCGATGGAGACGTAATAAACTCTATCCCGTGTTGGAACTCGCCCAGCTCCGCCTTTTATTTCACTGTCTAACGTTCCGCCACGCGACAGCTAATCGAAACACCGTTTCCCAGTTTTAGTGCCTCAGTCGTCCTCCACACTTTACATTCCTTCGCTACCGCGCCTCTGTTATTCAATTTCTGAATTATCCAAATACGATCAAGGGTTGTTTCGAAAACTACTACGTTTGCAACATTCCTGCATTTCTCCGCAGTGCATGTCAAAATGTGAAACCAAGTCCGATGACTTTTTTTCGTATTGAATAATGGTTAAAGTTAATCGATATATTTAATTTATTCGTCGTAATTTATTCGTCGCCGTTCTCGTTGCTACCAAATAATTGCCAATTAACGAATTGATAACCACGTAGCTCAGGAATTGACGAGAAACCGCGTGAGAGATAAAACTGTTAGCAAGCATCACTCGTTTCATGAGATATGATACATTTTTATAAACTTTCGCGCTTATGAATATTTATTTTGGTATAAAGCAGCAACCGGTGCGAGATTTTTGCCAATATCCTAATTTCAATTCAACATAGTCAATTGGGTCTGCGAGAGGGTGAATTTGATTTGTAAAAGACGGAATTGTAAATTTGCGATAGAATAACTGTAATTTAAGAAAGAATTAATCTGATTTAGAAAAGGTGGAATTTTAATTTGAAAGAAAAGGTAAATCTGATTTGAAGAAAGACAAATATAATTTACAACAGGTGGAAATCGGAACGCCGATTCTACAACCATGTCAATAAAACGGTTCGTTGGCAAAGCCGGATGAGCTTGAAGTTTAGAGAAACGATAGAAATTAATTTCGCATTTTCGTTCGAAACTTCCGTACCTAATTAAACCTCGCTAATTGAACACTCGAATGGTGGTACCCCACTTATCAAACTGCTCGTTACGATAGACCAGCCTCGAAGCGGTTAATTGTAATATCATTTCGAAATCCTAGCAAAGAAATAATACGCGCGAATAGAATGATTTAAATCTCGTCACGAGCTCTTGATTCAGGCAAGGATTTCGTTGGATCGAGTATCGGTCGGATTTCGCTAACAGGTGCAACGATCGCGCACTCATACAGTTTCTCTATTATAGGAGGGCTCACGGACGGACGCACGATGGACACATGAATCGTAGCCATCATGGTCGAACTCGAATTGATCTTCCTGCTGCTGGCATCATCGCGCTACCTCGTTCATCCGATCGGTGAGTCGAGCTTTCATTTAATGAATGCGCGTACTCGAAGAAAAAAAATTTACGGCACGGTCCGTTTCTTTTATTTTTTTCGAAGTGGCTTCACGTAGGAAATATGCACCGTTCTCAAAACGCGACGTGGATTTTTGAAATCATCGTGATATCGACATTCGTGCTTTTCCATGCTGAAATCATAAAAACGCTCCGATTGCTTGACAATTTTCATCTTAACCATTCACGCATGAGCGACGACTACGAGGCACCACTGAATATTTATTGCATCGCGTTACAAAATAATTTTCTACTACCAAATTTATATTTAAAAAATCGTTAAAAATATATAATTAAGTCGTATAAAATGGAAATATTTCAGGTCGGAGAACCTATCGTATTTTGAATTTAGAGTTAAAGTGGTTTCGGACATTTGCTCGTGAATGTCAGTTGTCGAGAGGAAATTTCAATTACTTTAATTATTAATCGTTTCGAATGGAAGCTTCACCTGCCATCAAGATTCCAACGATTTCGTTACCGTTAGATGCTCGAAGCGGAAGCACCCGTGCAGTTCGAGGGCTGTGTTCTCCAGCAGCCTCGTAGCGAAGAGACTTTTCTCCCTATCTGATACTCCTCATCTTGATAACAGTTAATATCGGGAACTTGGCGGAAACTTGGAAGAGCCGGCCGCAATCTCTATCCCCCGATCGCAGTCGCGTGACACATGGCACTACATCGTTTGATGAGCCTTATCGTTCTCCTCATTCTATAAGTTCTACGGATTATTCATTATTTAATATTGCGTGACTCCAGACGAGTCTTCCTGACTCCTTAACAAGGTCGTTAAAACGCAGTATAGGATCAACATTCGGTCAAAAATATTTAAATAAAATCTTATAGCTACGAAATTTCAAATTTGCACGACGATTTGTTACACAATTTTCCTCATTAAACGCTACAATTCTTGATCCTTGAATGTAGTTCACTGTTTTGGACACTGTCTGAAGTTCTATTAACTTAAGGAGGCAAATGAAAATAGGAATTTCATTTTGTGCTATTCATTATAACCAAGTAGAAACAAGAAAGAAAAAGATGGAAGCGTAAAATTGTAAGACCGGCTGCCAAATATATCAAGTCGTGTCAAGCAGATCCAATAGAGGTAAAACGAAGTGAATTATTAAAAGGTTGCGGAGAAAGCCGTGCAGAGCCACGAAGTCACGAAAGTTTTCAATTTTAATCGAATAGTCTAAGAAGAAGCGATCAATCTCGGAAAACTGATGGGCCGGGAGGAATAATTTCTATCGCGGCCACGAATAAAACTCCAATTCAGCGAAACGGCGGGGAGTTCCCTTTCGCGTTAAACATCCGCGGGCCGATCCTAAGATACGTCACTTACGAGCAGCTTGAACCGCCAAGAATCGCCGGTTTCCCTGGTGGTTGCCCGCTACCAGCGGGAATCCGCCTAAAGGAACAGGCTTTAATCACGAAGAAGAGGAATAGACGAGGAAGACTTACCCCCGGAGGTGGTCGGCTATCTTCATCCAGAGGAAACACTAGCAGCCCCGTCGCGGAACTTTCTCAATTAGTGCTCGAGCCCGATCGACCAGGAGCTCATTCGTATTCACGATGAACCTGGGACCCTAGATGGAGTGGAGCGATAGAGGTCGGCTGTGTCTTCCGTTCTCCCCCCCTCTCTCTCTCTCTCTCTCTCTCCCTCTCTGAACACTTTCTCTCGTTACCCTTCCCTTTCGCTTGGCTAGGATCTACCCCCTTTTGCTTGACTTTCTTCTCGGCGAGTTTGGTCGTGGACAAAGAGGGACGTCGCCATCTAAGAGAGCCGAAAGAGCGGAAGCAGGGGACCGACTGGATTCGTAGCTTTTAATTACTGTCGTTCGTTTGAATCAGTGAGCAATCGATCGCCAATATCCTTGTCCAACCGTCAATGCTGAATCCAACCCAGAATCGTTGCGGATGTCCGCGGGAGCTTGAGGTACAATCTGCCCTTGCCTCTTATTGTGCCGTAACTGTCGCCATTAATGCTTATAAACCTTTAGCATCCGGCCAACAACAGATTCCTGATATACCAGCGGGCTAGACCGAGCCGACGTCCGGGTGTAGATAGAAGCGGTAAAATATGTCGGGGTCGAACGCGGCGCGAAATACGCTTAACGAAGATAAAGGTATCGCTTGTCTCGGAACAAGTTGTGCTACCCGGCTAAGAAGCGGAGCTTATTCTTCCGCTGTAACGACGTAGATAAATCTCGCGAAATTATTTCCCGGGCAGCACGTTAACGGGGAACAACCCGGGTTTTTGTCGAGTTTCAAGCCGTACGAAATAAAAGGAGCGCGAGCTCTCCCGATGGGGTGTCGACAACCAACGCAAAGCGAAGCTCTCCGAAACACGCGAGAGACGGCGCGGGGGAGACGACCGGAAACTTTCTTCACTCTTTGATTCATCTCGGTTCGTCTCGAAAATTCTCCCTCATCGCGCCGCTTCTGGATTAATTTTCTTCCATTATGTCGAAACTTAGGAATTAATGGAGAAATCGGAATTAATAGAGGAGGATGTTTGAAGTTCGCAAGAATGGACTGATGAAACTATTCAAGAGGATTGGATATGAGTTGCCCGTAAAACAGAATAGCCGAACTTTTTTGCGCTCTGTGTTTCTTTGACGCGAATAAAGCCGCACTCTTTTATTTGGAACACTTTGCATATTACCACTTTTGTTGCTTCTTCGCGTTTCTCTCGGACGAAGATGGTGTTTGATAGTATTTCTATGTAAAATAAATAAATAAATAAATTGCGTTGATTTACTATGAATGAATTATTACGGCGGAAGATCGTATTTCAAGCAATTCGAGTTATTTGGATTTCGGTTAATAACAATCGTCGTGTACAGAAGCAATGCATGTTACCATCTGATAAAGTTATTTTCAAGCTTTTAAACACGATCGAAAAAGTCGCGAGAGATCGTTTCAGTTTCGAAACAGGGTAACAAAGAGAGACCCCCTAAAACGATGTATAGAATTGACATCGTTATTGCAAAGCACACATACACGCGCGCGCGCGCGCGCGCGCCCACTTTTCAGTGAAGCCGCATCGTCGAAACGAAATTGGCAAAGAAGTTGCGAGTGGTTCCAGGAACGTGCAGTATGCAACGGGGAGTGAGTAAAGAGCGTCGGCGGCGGAGAGAGAAAAGAGGGAGAGAGTATTCGCGGCAGCGTTCCTTAACGAAAATTCCGCCGGCACGGTAATGATGAGCAAACTTAGTTTGCGAGTGTACAAGACCAAATATATTCTCCTCGTTGCGATCCACGACCATTACTCGTGCATCACCCCTCGCCCCGTCTTGTTCGCGGCCGATGTAACAAAGAAGATGCTCTATGGCGCGGTCGTTTCCATTAAAGGGAAAATCTTCTTGCGCGGAAGAAATTGGGATGACTGCGGGAACGCCGTTGCGAGTATCCTCCGATCTAAGTTGCGACGGTTCCCAGCGTTTTGTTCTTGGGTAGAGGACCGCCGACGGTTTCCATTTATGAGGAGCTATGAGCACCGCGTAATAAAGGGAAGATTCCTCGCCGCGAAGGTGTCTCTAATTCAAAGTGCAAGGGTGGTAAGTGTATACGAGGTAGAATACCTCACGGCAGCCTTGTGTTTCTAGCAAACAATGACCAACTTCGCGAGACCCTTGCGCAACATTGTCGAGACTCGATATTTACAAGCCCAATGATTCCGCGTTTCATTATACAATACAATCATTTGAATGTATTTTAGCAGGTCCATCGTGTCTCTCCATTTTTCCCTTGTCACATTCTACCTTTAGGATATAATAAAGACTGATCTATATTTTTGAAACTTTGCGGTCTACCTAATACAGATTTTCTTAAATTAATGGCTTTAAATTCTGTATCTTCATTATAATCGCATTTGAATTGTACGAGACGGGGTTTGGACCTTTCTAACTTTATCCAGCGTATTTTAAGCCAATTTATACTGGAAACCCTGTGACGGTTACTTTTCTGTTAATGATTGATCCTTCAGTTTTTGGCCAAACAAACTTTTTTATCTGTTTGCCGATGCGATTTTATTACCAGTATTATTGAGAGGGGGGGGAGCATCTTCGGCTGTTTAAAAAAAGCATTGATGCATGGCAACAAAACAACGATTAGATTAGAGTATGGAGTTAATCGAAATGGCTTCTGAATTAAATTACTTATTTTTCAATGGCCAAAGAAATTTTGCCGTTTAATAGTATTAATCTTTATTATTCAGGAAAGTTGTTATAAATATAAAAAGTTACGACTATACCAAGTGCTTTGACACTTAAATTTAAGATTTTTCAAAAAGTGTAGCTAATCGATGTGTGCACTGAACGGCTCAATTGGCAGACAGAGAGTGTCAAGAATGAGTTCCACGTCGCAAGAAATTTCACGGAGAAAGTGAACACCGCGAACCACCCGTTATCCCGTATCGGAAAGGAATAGTTTCTTATTTCCTGCGCCGAGGTCCAGGCGAACTTGTTTGCATCGTTATTGGCTACTTTCGAACACCCCGAGCAGGACCGTACTTTCCTCTGCATCCCTAAGAATGACGCAATTTCCGCTGTTTTCCTAGGACCGGCACAGACTCCCGCAGCAGTCCATAGAAAAAACCGAACAAGCTACCCAATTGTTCTCGCGCAGTTCGAACTTTTCGACTCCTCGAAATTCATCTTTGCAAATTGTCCAATTGTCGTAACGACCGCGGCACTCCGTTTTTCGAACTATTGCTTTCTCGAAAATGCTCGAACCGTTCCTGTCGATACGCCGCGTTAGATTTCGTCCCCTTAACAATCAAACTTTCTTGACATTTTTTTGTAACTTTACAGAAAAACTATAGAAAGTGAATGACAGATCTATAGTACCTTTTACTTGAAAAATGTTTGTAAAAGATGTTCCAAACATCTGTTGTTTCGTGTCTAAGAGAATGCACCTCAAATTATTTATTGAGGCATTTATAAATTAATTATAGTATACGTAATTTTAATAGAGATAACTGCCATTACATTCCATGGAGGCAATCAATTACATAATGGAAGTACCAGGTGGCAGTAACAATCATAAACTCGAAGGAAATATGGATAGCTATAAGGGATTGGTCCATTACACTAATGATAGCATGGAAATTATCAACGTGGATAACAAAAGTGTCCAACGACTATGACGATAGCGATAAACCATAGAAATGTTATTATCAATCACGAGAAATGAAATATTACGTCCGAGTGCATCGCGGTTTCAAATGTAATATGTTACGTCTTGATATATATCTATATAACATAGAATAATGAAACATGAAAACGTAAATAATAAATATGAAATTTAAGGGAATGTTATTAAAATTCAAAGTTATCATAACCTTCCTGTAATAATAATTGTCTTTTGCGTTTGAATTTTAATTACATTTCCTCAAATTTCATATTTATTATGTAGATCTCATAAGAAGATCTGAGATCATAGATCTCAGAATAAACGTATAATAAGTTCAATAAGTTAATATTGGCTATATTACAATACCACAAGTATGCATTAAAGTTATATCATAACCTTCCTGTAATAATAATTGTCTTTCGCGTTTAATGTATACTTATCGTATTGTAATGTAGCCAATATTAACTTATCGAACTTAATATACGTTTATTCTGAGATCTATGCTTCTCTTCCTTGTATTCAGATTGGTTTTACGCGTGCGTGTACTGAAATGAATGAATGAAGAAAAAGGATTTCAATCTCATCAAGAAACGGGAGGAAAGTGGATTTCAAGAGAACCACGACGAGTACGGAATCGAATTTCAGTGGCATCAAGAAACAGGAATGTATAGGATTCCAACGGCATCGCGGAACTGTGTAACAGCATTTTAATGGAAGACGAAGTTTAACAATGACGGTACGTTAGACATGCTAAAGTCGTTTCCTTCTACTGATACTATCGAGCAAACATTTATTTAAACCTGAACCCAGTGAACATTAAAGAGAATTTGAATACAGGTAATTCTCCTGTAACGCGGTAGATAATAAAATAAATAAATATAAATAAATAAAAACTAAAATTTAATCGATCGAAATTTTGCGCATTTTATATTACAGAAGCATCTTTCTAATTTCGATAATTACGGAATAGAGACACAGATATTTCGACGATGGTATGTTCGGCGTAAAAAAACGCCTGCGTGATTTATTAGACGCGCTGGAAAGCTTTCGCGGCGTCGATCGTTAACAGTAGCTGCGGCCATCTCGATATTTATGCGTATTGGTAACCGAGCCTCGTTCCCGGCGCGATACTATATCATTTCCAAACTGTAATTCACAATGGTCGCGGTTATAAAACGATAATCACCCTCGTCAGTATTACCACCCATCGAGCCGGTCGATCGATCGAACGAAACCATAACGTGTTAGCGATCCTTAAAACAATGATCGAGCAACTTGAGCCGGCATTACGAAGTTGAATTTCAACAATTCCAGAAACTAACAATTCAAACGAGCAGAAATGAAACGCGGTACTGTTACGTAATACACGGGCGGCAGTTAAAGCAGCCGCCTAACGAACTTTGATGTGGTGATCTGGTTAGATATCATTCATAGTTTCGTGAATTTACTGGAAAACTGTGCGCCGTTCTCCTGACAGTGTAATTAAATCGGCAGCCGCGCGGATATCTGTAACGGGAACCCGTATTCAACGATCTCATGAATCGCATTGATAAACTTTCACCGAATGAAATGGACGCGCACGGCTTTACTATTACTCTGCAAGTTAATTTATCAACAATCATTTATCCTTTTCACAGTGATTTTCCTCGTTTAGGGAAAATGTATATCTATTTCTGCGAAGCCACGTAAACTATCTTATTTGATTAGGTAAATTATAGATATCAAAGGGTTACTAATTAACGGAGATGCAATAGAAATCATAGCCAGGAAGTTGAGAAAACAAAATTTTAGATTACCGTATTCTTCCAATCGGAACCGCAAATAGGATTCTTCTCTTAAGTGCCAAACGCCAGAAACATTTCATATTCTAACTAGGTCCATCTTAACACTTACTTTACCATGCGCGTTACACCACTGTAGTGTCGCTGGATGGTATAGCGATGGTATAGCGATCTATTTTTACAGAATACAGAAGAATTAAGTTATCGACACCTAGGACATTTCTCGCTCTTGAGCTAACAGCTCAACTTTGCTCCACTGGATGCTCATTCCATTCGACAATATTCCGCCATTGTGACGTAACATAAAGTACACCTTTCGGGGCAGGTTCCCGCCAATTAAACGGGGAATAAGTTCTTTTTGCACGGTGGATCCAATATGTGTCGACACCTGAAAAACTCTGTGCACGTGGGTACGTATACCGCGGACAGTCTCGAACACGGGGCTCGGAAAGTTCATCCAGACCTTTATCCGTTGGTCAAAGCCCTTTGGAGGCATCGATCGTGTGCTCGCTCTAACGTGGATAGTTGAAACTTGCGCCAACGAGCCTGACGATATAACGTGCTAGTGGTCACAGTGCCTGTACGCGGCCAAGTACACGCGCCCATATGTCACGTATGGCCGCATTGATACAGCGTTCAAGGTATATTTACATTCTCCATCTGCACCCTGCTTTTGTCGGCCCCGTTGATCTACCAGTATCGAATGGTCACTGTTCCAACTGTACAATGTTAGCAGCTGCAACAGGATTGGCAACGCGAAAATTGATCCGTGTTGCTTGATTCGACGGGAGCGAGCGGTCTCACCCTCACCCCCACCCCCACCCCCTTGGGCGCTGGCCGGTTTTCTGCTTAATAATTCAATATGATGCTAGAAAATTGGACGGCTCGGTCGAGGATCAATGAGGCTGATCAACCCGCGGATATCTGAGCATCGGCCACCGGAAATAAGCCATTGGGATATCGGGATATCGAGTAATTGAAAGATCTCGAGCGTCGTTATCGTTATTATTAAATTGCAAATATTTACGCGAATTTAACATTCTACAACTATATATATAACTTTGGTGTTACATATCAATTTATCTCGTTTTTTTTTTTATCTAATGTACAGAATTTCGTATTTGCATTTGAATAAACAATTGTGAAATCACAAAGGCTTGAAGTTTGCAGAAGCCAATTGCATGCAAACGGAAATTTAATGAAAATGTATTGCTTTTTTATTTTATTCATAAATGCGTGAAACCTGCAGTTTAATCGTTAACAGTATATCTATACAATATCTTATGAAAATCTGAAAATAATAACGCGCGATAATAACACAAAATCTGAAGTGATAACACAATGACATTTTATTAATTATGTTCTTCTTCCATTAGAGAAAGTGTATAAAGATCCGCAGTCTAATTATTAATCGAACGTTCGAGTAAGATTTCACTGCGAGGCAATATTTTCTAGAAGAGGGGCAGAGACGTGGCCTATATGCCTCTAACAAGTTGGTGACGTCGTGAGAGAATGCGTAAACCTGTTGGTAATCTTCAATGGTAACGTCGGCGACGACGACGCGGAACGCTCGCGCTGGTTACACAATCTTAATCCACAGAATAAACCGCACTATATCGTGATGCCCTGTGATCCCGTGGCAGGAGCGGCGATGTCCTTTGTAGTAGTAAGGCCTCTGTCGGTGTAAGCTCCTCTGTCTTCTGTGTCATCCCACGTAACACGTTAGTAATATCTGTTCCCGGAAAGGCATAGTACATATGGCCGGAGATGTCATCGTACAGCCGCTTGATTATTTACCAGGGTAGCCAATATAGGTTATAGGTCATGTTTTTGTGGTAGTAAATCACGCGTTGTCCTTTGAACATGGATATAGGGCGCCATATTAACACGTTGGTCATTTGATTAACAACACCGAAATTAAAAAGTTGAGATTTGTTCAAAGCAAAATTCGCTTTGTTCAATATATTACACGTACCCACAAAAGCCTAGCATTTTATGCTTTGACTTTCAGATCGACAAATTTGAATCCTTTAGAACAACACATCACAATTATCGCGATACAACGCTTTGTTTCCCAAAAAATTTGTTTATCGGACCGAGGAAATGTAATAATTTTGAGATCGGATATCAAGAAGGGTGATTTCAATTTTTGTTGTACACAGGCAACGAAACCTATTATCATCCGAATGCAACGAGGATTAAAACTGTGACAGATGCAATCTGTAAAAAGAGCTATTAAAGGATTACACCGATCGTTCGTTTACGGCGATTTAATTTGACATGATTTACCAAATGATCGCCGCGGAATCCATTTTGTTTACGTGCTCGTTTCGCCAGCCATAAAACCTATAAAACCGGCACGATTTTATACGATCCCGGGAAGATATGACCTCCTACGAATGATTGTAACACGGAATGATTTAGGAGTCTGTCCACACGATTCCGCGAACCACGATTGCGACAATAGCGCCGCTCGCAAAAACAAACCCAGACCTTGTTTAAATCGACGTTTTACCAACAAAGTCAATATACCCGGACAGCTGAGGATTCATTAGAGAACGCAATTTAGCCGTGATTCAATCGATATTTCATTACGTTTCAATTTACATTCTATAGACACTGCCCACCGAAAGTGTAGGTCCAAGGCTTATAATGAAACTTCGGATAGTTGCGCAAACTCCTGCTTTTATCCATTATTTTCCAAATTGACAAAAAGCAACGGAAATATTATTCGAAGTAGAGAGGCAAAAAGGGAAGAAAGAGAGAGAGGCAACAGTATAATGAGTGCATGCGACGAAATAACTCGGGGATTATGTAAACCAAGCCCATATCTGAACCTAAACGCTGAAATTATAAAGTCTAATCTACTGACTATTTCGGGTCCGAAAAATCAGTTAATATTCTTCATCCTGAATGAATGAAAACTTGATTCAAATTATCACTGTCGCGTAGAAAGAAAAATATCGAAAAGTTCACGCTCGGTGACTTGTTCATTCCTTCGAACATGTCCAGTCTCCTTCTATCGCGCCACGAAGTGGAGCAGTGTTCAGATCGCTGGCTCGACCTCGTTGCAGCGCGTTGCAAATCCTTATCTCTCATTGGCCACTGTTTCTTCTTAATATCTCGTAAACAATGCCGCGAATTTACACTTTCGCCAAAGAAAACGTTACTTCAAATAACCGTAGGAATTCCTCAGTTCCGCAGTTACAATAATTTTGAAACATCCTGTACGTACGCTGGCAGAGGGTCATCCCTAGAATTGCTCAGAACGGTGGCGCACGCGAAGGAGTCGGCAGCCATAATTCCGTCTTGAGGGAGTCAAAAATTGTCGCATTAATCAGGAAAAGTCAAGGAGGAAGAGAGGGAGATAGAGAGAGAGAGAGAGGAGGAGGAGGAAGGGAAAGAGATGTAAGGGCAGGAAAAGAGATATTCGCAGCCCCTTTGCGAATATTGCAGCTGGCCAGATAAGCCGGGCTAACCCCGAATTACCGGGCCCTCTCTTTGCCGGCGCAAATTAGCAGGCAGACACGGCCGGGAGCAAGCAGAGGAGGGTACAATTTTAAGGCACTCGCTCTAATAGGTAATGCAATTTAAGAAGCTCGTCAACCCTGGATGGCAGCAGGGACCGTAGGCAGATGGCTGTCGGCTGGTTGGGGTGGGACAGGGGGAAGGGGAGAAAGACAGAAACACAGCGAGAGAGAGAGAGAGAGAGAGAAGGAGGTCCGCAACTGAGATAACCAGAAGCAGTTGAGTGGTGTACGTAGTGTGAATCTTAAATTCTGTGGCAGCCGCAACCGGCTTGCTTCCGTCTGCATAGCTGAGTGAATAACTTCGGTAATTACCGGCGACCTAGTTACGACTGTGGCACCGGGGACGGTTTACATTTCGAATCTGACCAGTCGAGCCCGGCGAACGCTTCTGATACAGTGCCACCGATTTGACGAAGGACACTTCGAGTGCTAGCCAGCAAACAATTGCTTTCCCAGCGGAGAAAGAGAAGCGGGCAACTCACGGCTCAATCTCGGGCCCTGTCAAGCCTGCGCAGCTTGATTCCGTCGAAAGTCAGGGAATCCTAGACGATAAATGTATTTAATAAAGAGAGAAGACGAGACCGAAGGACGACCTCTGGCTTGGCACCGATCTCCTCCAATCGGCATCGGGAGCAACGACTTCTGCGGTCCTCGGCGATCGCCCGACGATATTCTCGGGTAATGCAATTTCTTTAGTTTTCGGCCGAGCTCCAAGTCGTTACGCGTACGTTACTCGATACTGGAGACTTTCAGGTGCGCGAGGAATGTCTAGGGCGCTTCATCCGCGATCCACCAACGAAACTCTGGAAACACGATAGAACGACACCGTTGCATTTAAACCGGTGGAACCGGCAACACGCTCCTGCGAATCGGAGGCATCGCCGACCTCGAAGCTGCAAAAATCCTGGAAAAACAGGAGCGACATAAAAGCGTAACGATCTCCGAGCTTCTCCTCGCGGAGACGAGACGAATACGTACACACGTACGTTCAGAAGCCAGAGTTTTCTGGTCCCGGCAACTTTCCCAATGCGCTGCCAGAAGCTGTCGTTACAGTGAACACCGTCTCATTAAATGCTCCCGCTAATAACTGTCGAGCCGGTCCCACCCGGGAAGCGAAAACAGCGGCGAGTTTTTACGAAAAAGAAGAGAAAAACACGAGGTCTTTGAATTATTCGGTGGCTTGCAAAAGTTTTCGAACACCTTGTACAATGGAGCGACTTGCTTCAGATTCGTCTAAATGACATGAACTTTCTCGAGGTGCCAGAGTGTCGGACAGTCGCTAAAACATTTGATTCAAAGATTGCAATTAGTTTGAGTGACCACAAAGTGGTGACTCGCAAAAATGTTCCAGTAAGTAATATGACTTAGATAGGTAACTCTGGTAGATAGCTTAATTTACTAGATAATATCTGCTAAATTACAAAATATAAGTAGGACTGATAATATATATAATAATAGGATATTTTGATCTTTTCATGTCACATAGAATTTGACGAATAAATTTTCTTTTAAATAGTTGTTACATATAGATATTACTTAAGTTATATAAACGTTTGAAATGCTATTTCAATACGTAGCTATTTATATAATTTTAAAAAAGTTTATTTGACAAGTTTCGTATCGCATGAGAAGATAAAAATATACGGTAATTTTTTTAAAAATTATACAGTATCTACTATTTTAAAAATCTATTTTTCCGTAGCCCTGAATATCGGGAACCACGGATAGGAAAGGTTTGAAAAGGTGAAACCGAGATAGTCGTACCTGATATCGTTCTTTCGGAATGGTTTGCTACTATATCACTTCTATAGCGCCTTTAGAGGAGGTCATCGTGTCATGCGCCATTGTTCTTCGGTGGCTCTCGGAGCTATCTTTCACGGGAGTTCGATAGCGCTGCCCCCCACTTAAGACCTCTATATCGGAAATTAGGTTGAACAAATTCCCATGATACTCGCGTACTTTTCTCGCAATCTATGGAAACGAAACAATGTGATTGCATTAATTTTAACCAACTTGGATACATAATAGACGATCGTAGAATGGTGCACGCAGACGTCAGAGAGATCGACGGTTTCCTCCTCGGACGAAGCTCTTTTTACGCGGACACGAAATACCATCTCGCTAATTTCCTCCGTCTATTTCCCGCTCAACCCAGATCTCATTGACGTGTACGCCGGGGCATGTATTACACACGGTGCTTTTCAATATTTCCAGATGGCGCGACTCGGAACGAGAAGCTGGCCGCTGAAGAGACCCGGAGCCAGAATAATGTCCTTTCTTCGGTGGCTGCATCTGCCAAGAATGTCCTGGCTCAGACCGGCGGCAGTGCTATGCTACCCTGCAGATTCACTGGCCCCGGAATAGTGAGTACATATATACCCTTGCGTACGGGCAAATATATGCGTTCCAGATGATGTACACAAGGGAGATCGCTCGCGCACAAGCGAGCCCCGCATACACGGCGAACGCTCGTAACGGGATCGCCTTGAATTATTCTGTTGTTGATGGACCAATCGAATTTGTTTTTGCATCGCATAATGCACCCGGTGGCACTGGAACGTATTTCAACATCGAATTTCCGAGTTTCGAAATACTGCCGACGGTGGAATTTGTTTTATACTACGCAGAGAAGAATTTATTATTTGTACTGTAAAAATATTGTAAATTCAAACCAGTCCGGGGACATTGAACGACACTTTTTCGGACTGAATTTACTATAGATATAAAGATTGAAAATCTCACTTCGAGATGACAATTTAAAAATCGATGCACGATTCTTTTTTCAGTGTCTTGCGGTCTATCTTTTGCAGATGAAGCTTTAAAGGTTTATTGGAAAAAACGAAACTTCAAATCTATAATAGGAATCGTAAAAATATCTCTGTCGTTGGAGATGCTTAAATAAATCCGTTTATACAAATTTTATTGCATTATCCATTTCACTGGAAGAGATATATTCTATTCCGGATAAAGTTGGTAAATTAATAAACGGCAGCAAATTAAAGTGACTTTTTTTTTATAAAATGTGATCAGGGTTGGAAATGGTTCTGAAAATAACAGTTTAAAACTGAAATTTGAACGTTCTAACTAAAACGGTTACAAAGAATCAGAATTTACAATTATTTCCTCTCTCTGTACAGATCGATGCTTTATACATATAACAATACACATTACCAATACATTATTATCAATACTTTACAACATGCAGATTATCTGTATACGTTTATGAATTGATAAACATTCGCGCTCGCAGATTGCGTGTGTGCAAAGAGGAGCGGAGGCATTGCGCATTCCGAAACCGCGCGCGCGAAACGCGGCCGCTCAAAGCCGCTCCGTGAACAGGCGTGCTCTCCACCGACGCTCGCACACCGCTCGCGCTGTTACGCGACGGTTTTCCGCCCCGCTTCTAATTCCGCGGGACGCGGCCAGTCCTCAATGCCTCCGGGGGCCACGTCTTTTCAGAGATCTTTCAAAGACCGGTCACCGTCTTTAAGATTTCACGTGTCACAGGACGGAGGGGAACCGGCCGCGCGCGCTTATCCGAGAGTTCAGCCGCGTGCCCGCCTTCTTATTCTCGGGCCCGAAAGGATTCAAAGGGGACGGTCACGCAGCGGTCGAGTGGAACCGTTGAAATTTTCAATCGGCTCTGAAACACACTCGCCTCAGAGAGTAGCCTAACGATCAATTTGCGGGGATGTTGCGTTGCCGCGATGCAACGGGAGAGCTCTCTAAACGAGGCTGGCTTCTTCTCTTCTCCAGCAAGAATAATTAAATAGGAAGAAATTGACTGGCAACTCCGGAAGAGTGAAAAGACACCTGCGCGTTAACCACGTGCTCGCATCGTAAAATAAAATTGCTATTATATTGGGAACGATAGAAAGGCTAATATAAGACCGCAGAAAATATTTTCGAAAATACGTTTTAAAAAATTAATGAACAAAGGTTAGAAATGTTATATACATTGTCGATAATAAAATAGAAATGCTCCGCTGTTTGAGGGTTAAAGGATATTAAAGCATATTTCGTACAAGTGTTTCTGAGATAGGAAATCCTTCATAAATGGCAAAATCGGTGATTGAGTATAGGAAACGTTTGGGCAATTAAAGGTAGAAACAAGCACGTTGATATTATGTCAGCTGAATTCGCGTGCTGTCACGTTGCATAAGATAGCACGGGATATCATGGATAGGAGCCATGCATGTGTCACATTAAAACAGCGACAGTGACAACTATTCAGTAATACATTAATACATCGTGTTAATAATGGAACGCGAAACATCGAGGAAAAGCTCACGTGAATGTAAAATTCTGACACGACGTGAAAACATGATGCATCCAGTACGTGAAAATACATGTAACGGCGTGAAAAACGCGACGTGGTTATAATTTGTTTCCAAACAGATTTGTAGACGCGATTTTACGTAATCACCCAAATTTTTGGGTGACGCGGCGTTCAATGCGTTAAGCATGAGACTTTGAGCACCTCTTCCGTATTGAGAAAATACAATAGCGATTAACTGGAGCGTGTAGCTGCAGGCCACTCAGCGATCTAATATCGTAGGAACATTTCAAAACGGTTTACGTTACGTCAATGCCAATCCGTGTCGTTCTCCTCGAACAATTCTCCAGTTACTGCCGCAAAGTCCGGCCGACTCTTTAGAATTGGCCATTCCGCGTTTCCCCGTCTTTCCCTTACGATCCAGGCCATAAATAAATGATCGAGCCGGGAGCGTGTGCAGGCCCCGGGCTGGGGTCACTGTTGGCAAAAGGCCGGAAATCGGGAAACGTATCTGGAGAACGCGCTGTGCTAGCAAGCCGGTCTCGCGCGAGCAACGCGGAAAGACGACGCGCCGAGAAATAGGTGGATGAAAGACGGAAGAAACCGAGCCGAGGTGGATCGAGCCGCGTCGGGTCGTCGTCAAAACCGCGCCCCTTCCGCCCGGGAACGTAATTTCTCGTTATTAATGTTGCAAGCGTCAACGCGCCGCGCCGGGAACCGCAGTTCCACCGACTCGGCATAGATCGGCTCGGCCCGGCTCGACTCGCGCGCGCGCGCGCGCCGCTCGCAGACGCGGCTCGAGAAATTGCCGTAGAAAATTTCGTATTTCCCGCGAGTATGCACAATGAAAGCGTGATTAAGATTCGTGCTGCATTATTCAGGACATAGGTGGGCGGAATTGTTCCGTCACGACGTAATTCTGCCTGCAGTCCGATTCGGTCAATCAACACCGGGCAAAGACGTTGTCGTCTTCGCGAGAATTTCGCGCGTCACCTGTCTCACTGCTGTGCAACTTTTTTTGTTTCATGAGCGGTGCTCGCATACCAGAGTAGCATCGACTACTTCTATTCTGAGAGATCCATGGTGTCTAATTTATATCCTTTTTTTGCTGCTACGGAAGCACATTGGATATCACGAAACTGTACGCGATAGTAGTCGAACAATCAAAGATTCCGTTATTAAAGGAACTTGGCCAAAGTTCAGGTGAAATTACCCGAGGCGAACTGCCGCGAACTTTGCGCATTAGCGGATCTATGACTCTCGCATTCATGACTCGTGATAATTTCTTTAATGGACGTCTGTTTCGAGACGCGAGAGGGCGAAGGCTATATTTCTCTACTAATGAGCAGTTGCTAATGATGTGATCTTTGTTTTCCCGAAAGCTAGCTAAGACCGTCGCTGTTTGCATACATACCGCCAAAACCGTCCTTACCCTTTCCCTGTCTAAGGCAGGGCTCGCTAGAAAGCCTTACTGACTAGTCCACTAGCGAATCCGGGACGAAACAGCTCCCTTTCCTTTTCCCCGCAACCACTCGCCTCTCATTGGCTACTATTTATCGTCAATAACTCGTCAACAAAGCTGTGGTTGTGTCTTCGAACCCCTCATTTTCCGGAGTTACAATAATTTTGATATACTCTGTATAGGTAATTCTATACCTATAGCACAGATATATAATAGAGTAGTAATAATCAAAATAGTCAGACATATCTTTCAATTCAGAAATAAAACCACACTTTTGTCATCAGAATCATTCTCATTTCTGAAGACAAGTACAAGAATAAATCTGGATTGGTTTCGATGTTTGAAACTTATACTTAGCTATCCAGATGTTTACGTACAATACGGCGGATATGCAACTGGAGCGATCGAAGATGGAGGAATGGATGAAATTAAATAACCAGAGCATCGTAATCGATAGCGGTTTAGTTCTACGTGGATTGAGGCGCATAGAGGTGCAAATAATCGTAGGCGAGAGAACTGGGACGTGGAGAAGCCAGTAGTTCATTTGCGAGAGAAATTGCACGAGAGAATCGGATTTCCCCTGTCCTTTAAGCTCGAGGACGTCGCAGCTAAGCTTTGACCGTGTCGCGGACCATTACCACTCAGGAAGGACACGCAGGATTGATTTTCCGTTCGACTGACGACAGAAGAGCTGCGTGTACCCAAAGGTGATAAACGTTCCCGTACACTGAACCCTTTAAGGGACCAATATACGTCATCAATCCGAGACAGACCTGGAACTCGTGTATAAAAATCGCTAGAGAATATCGTCTCGATCGGGTTTCAAGATATTTCAAACAGTCGTGATTTATGAAATTAATCATTTAACAAACCTGGATCAATAATTATATTATATCTTAAAGCTATTATCATAGACATGATAGGAGCTATAAAGCATTCAAAGCTACGTTATTGTATATCTAAAACCATTTTAAAAGATCTAATTATCGTACGACATATTAATTACCGGCATCTAAGAAGATCTCATAGTTGTTATAAAAATATAATAGAAAATTCGGACAATAGGATATTTACATAGTTAGTGTTCCACATTTGATCTTTACTAACGATAAGTTATACTACTATTATATACGATAATTAGTTTTCACTCCGCTGTTGAAAGCCCGCTGTCTTTCGAATGCTATTCAAATAATTTCGTACGAAACTCATTGTTTAAACCCTCATTTATCTATTGTGCTTCAAAGGAACCATCCACTCAAAGTTTGCTAAAACCAGAACGGCTTTCTGTGATCTTGTAACACGTTGCACGACAAGCCCGCCAACCGCGTGAACAAAGTACAGGGGATCAATTTTACGACTCGGGACACCAGACTAGAGTAAACAGGTAGATAAGAGCAGAAGTTGGACGGAACGTTGTCAGGCCGGCTGTCTAAGTGAGAATATGATCATGACAGGGTGAGAAATCCTCGCTCCGGGGCAATGGGCTGAGGAAACTGCTCCTCCCTCACCCTTTCTTTCGCCATCCCCCCGATCTTGTCTTCCTCCCAGTTCCGGTGTGTCGGTTCGCTCAGCGCGCGTTTGCCGTTGACAGCAGTTAATTACGCCACTGGCAAATCAAAGTGAAACGGCGAACCGTCCGGAAAAGAAAGGAAGAAGTGTCGCAAGGTTGGCTAAACCGCAACAATCTCAGCAATTCGGACGACAGGAAGTATCGTATATAGAAGAATATAAGAATCATATATTTTTTTATTGTACTCGCCGATTCAACTCACTTGTAGCAAGAAATCATTGGTTTAGAAGTTGTTTAGATTTTAGTATTTTTTAAAGATGAGAGTAGAAAAATGTAATAAAAAATTTATTTAAAAAAAAGAAATTGGTAAAAGATAAGCGACAAATAGATAAAGACTATCATTCCAGCATCGTTCACGATCTAAAAAATCTGTTGTTCACTTTTTAGCAGAACCAGTACCATAATAGCACAAGTCTACTTTAGATTGTACCCCCATAGAAGGCATGCCCCATATCCGGTTATGGTGATATAAAACTGTTTTACAACATTCACATAGTGCGTCTCTGTATTCTCTTAAGTAGTCTCTGTATTCACAATCGTTATAAGAACTATACGACCTACGAGACTTTTGGTTTGCATTCAAATAAAACAATACGACCGCCATAGCACTCACCTTATACTCCATATACGAATAGTATCCTATTCTTCATTACACCGTTATATTCTTTACGCGTTCGTGAAAGCGCAAGGAATTGTACTTTCGATTCTCGCGAAGAGACAAACGAAATATACCTTGGATCCGTAAGAAGACGAAGACCAGCTGCTACTAGTCTCACCGTGACGCTCGTCCAGACAACTCGAATACCATCAGAGTAAGTAATGTATGCGCCGGTCTGGATGACCGTTCAACACCTCCGTGCACCACGGCTAGATTAAACGTTTGCACGACCCAATTCTCGCGATTCTGCGGCGGTAATTGCGCGGAAACCCTCCGACATCTAGGAGACCTCCGTGACGGAACCCTGGGGCGAGTCGGAATCGCCAGAAAACCGCGAATCCCCCCGCCGCTACAGCTCCGCGTTAAATATTGCATACGATATTAAAACTGCCGCTCGCTTCCGAACTCTCGGCTTCGAACTTTTCATTTCGGAAACCGCTCGGACAACTCTCTTTACCGCGCTATGACCCTTTAGAGTCGAGGGTGGAAGCTTCGTAGAGACCGCAGGGGCTGACTTCGGATCGCAACAATTAACGCCACACCTGCGTTGCTGCTACCCTAGGAAGGACGATTTAGGTGGTAACCTTTAAAGCAGTCTTTTATCAGATTACTGTGACAGAATTTCTACGGGTTTCTGACTTGAGTTCGGATAATAGAGAGAAAAATTGTAACTAGGATAAAAATTTATACGTAATCTGCGATTTCTAAGGTGACAGCAGTAAGAGAAAAATTTAGCGAAGCTGTTAGATTATTTTCGACGAAAGAGATTTCGTTTATCTTCTTTGTTCCCATTGTATCATCTTGATTTTTCTTATTATTACAATGACATTCACTATTACATACAGTTGTAATGAGAGTTGTTTCAGCGGACACTGGATAAATTCGTGCTACGCATATTTTAATATTAGTGATGTTTTTATGATTGGATGCACGAACGACTTGTAAACGTCAACTTTACGACAAATATTCCAGTAATATTATCTTCCCATTTTCAATCCCTAAGAAGTTCCTAGTCAATCACTTAACCTACGATCCGAAACAAACTATTACACGTAGTCTATCAATTCTTTGCTTGACAAGTAGCAGTGCACACTTGAAACGAGATCAGGCACGTGTCGGGGACGATCCCCCAGAGCGGACATTCCTCCATAAACACCGCGCACGCCCGAATTCAGCTAAAAGTGCCTTCGAAATACGTCAACGTTAACATATTGGCATCCCGGAGTGTGCTAATATTACCCGACTCTGTGTGCGTTTCCTTATGCCCGAAGACACCAGCGACTTTCGGGTCCTCCTCGTCGATTGCTTCCCGCTAGCTCAAAGGAAGCAGCGTCAAGCAGCGAGAAAGAGAAATACGACAAACAGAGAAAGACGGAGGTAGAGATATATAGATAGATAGATAGTGGAAGAGATAGATAGAGAGAGGGAGAGAAAGAGGAAACGAAGAGACATCATCGAAGTTCAATTACAGCAGGCATCCGTGGAATTCGACCGCGACAAAAGCAACATCGGCAGAGAGATGTCGATATATTGCCAATGACGGACGGTTAAGTGGGCCATTTCCGAGTGCTCGTTCCTTTGCGTATTGTTTCCGGAACAAAAACTAGTCAAATAGCGCCCCGGGGCGATAAACACAACCAAGAAATACGGCGACGTGTGTTTTCATAACGGAGGAGCCACTGAAACCTGAAACGATACTCTTCTTAGAGCAAGCGCGCCAGATTTTTTTAGCGTTGTTTGTTGCCTTCCCCTCCAGGACCAACATACTGGTTAAATATGCGAGGTGACAGAATAGTTTCTTATGGCTGTGCCCTCCAACAGTGCTCCATTGCTATGAAATCTGATACTGTTAAAACGACTGTTTCCTTTTCATTTGACGTAAAAAGTCAGGAATTACTGCAACGATAACTTTCAACTTTTGAACATGGGTTACTGGAGGATTCAAATATATATACAGATCGTTCCCCGGTAATTTCGACACGTAGGTGACTGAAAGAGGAGAACCTGATATTGTACAAGACCCAGTTGCGAACGAAGCAATTCGCGGCGTGTGCAATTCGCAAGAGGAATGTTTCATAGATGCAGCATTAAGCGTCGTATACCTCCGTATGCAACGCACAATTACGGATCCCCCTGCGTGGCGGGTGCAGAAATGAACGTCGCGACAGATGTACCCGACGATGCTGTTCCCCGGTTCGGAGGCAATTCCGGTTTAACGTAAATTCACTGCTCAATTATGATCCGAGTGAATAGAAAATGGCGGTGTCTCGTTAACGCGATTAATCGCAGCAAGCTCCGTTTCTATCGGTTCCTTCCCTGTGGACATTCGCCCATGCCACGTGAAAGACACTCGTTACCAACTCGCTATTTATCTCCGACCGTTTTAGAAATTCGTTCGAGCAAGTAAATCGTCTAATCTTTCAGACCGTAGTAGGTGAGCGTAACTGCCAATGTCCCAATTTCTTATGCTCCGGAAAACGCATTTTCGACGCGAGTGTCTGCTGCAGTGGCTCGACAAATTAAATGGGTAGTCTTAAGTTTGTATTACCAATGGAATCTCGATCCCATCATATATCTTTTGGAAACCGTTGGAGTACTTTCTTGATACTCAGATTTCATTTACACAGATTTAGTATCAAATGTCAAGTCTAGATCGAATTTTGAAAGCGACGAAATAACTTTGGATGAATAAATAAGTATAACAGTTTGTGTTTTTTATTTACAAATCCTGGATACTTATCTTAGATTTGCAATGTAAACACCGTCAAAAGAGCCTTTGTAGAGTAACGTATACGATTGCGCCGCTGCATCGTTTGTATCAGTTCCAGAATTATTATCAAAAAGCGCGAAGTGTTCGACGCTGCATCACTCCAATAAAACGTCCCGAGTCCCGATTTCTCGAATCCGAGTTTGAGAAGCACTCAGCCTAAATTCCAGCGCTTGCAGCGGGCGATCCGAAGGGTCTCCACTTTAAATGGATCTTCTTCGAGATACACTCCGACACTTGTTATCGTATAATATCGCGACAGCGGAAAGTAACGAGGCACGTCCCCGCAACTGTAGCAACTAAGGTACCCCAAGCTCATAGGCCGACGTATAACTGAGAATGCACGACGCGCGTTCGCCTACAAAAGGACACCTATAAGTGTTGGCTAAAGATCGATTCGTACCCGGCTAGAATTTCAATTCGGTCCGCGGAGGCATGGCTCCGATTGCAACTGCTGATACGACAGAGAAATCGAAAAAAATTCGATTGGTCGTGCCGCGCGACGCAACACAAAGCTCAATGATTGTAATCCGGCAGATTGTTTGGCACGCCGCGCCTCGTCGTGCAGATAAAATAATAGAAAATTTCATCAGAGGCGCCGGATCGTAAAATAAACTCCTTGTATTTCTTATTTCTTTCTCGCGCGCGTTCCGCGCGGTGATAGCGTGCGAGCAAACTGATGTAAAAACATTACCTCCCTAGACGTCACCTTGATAAAGGATCACCGTTATCACCGTCATTTCCAGATATTCCTGTAAACAAATACGCGCCCGGTGATGGTACACACACGGGCTCAGCTGTACAGGGTGTCGCGTAACCGGTGATATAACCGAATAGGGGTTGGTTCTATTTCAACAAACAAGTCGAAAAAGGAGGATAACATTTTTTTATTAAAGGTTCCGTTTTCGAGAAAAATTGGTCGAAGAATGCACCAAAATATGTTTTACGAACAGTTTGGAGACATTGTTTAAATTTTTCATTGTTCATTCTTCGTATCGACAATATCTTAAGTTGTATATTCTTTTGAAGCTTTTAGATTTGTTTTCATGAATTTTTTCATGAAATTGTAACATGCGGCGTTTTTCGAAAATTTTAAGAAAACTCTGAATTTAGAGGTGATAAGTAGGAAAAATGTTTGGCCTGAATACTAGCATTATAAATGTTTGACGCATTTTAAAAAGGATCTAGAAAGTATCTGTGCGTGCCTCTTTCATCAGAGGAACACAAACAGAACGTCGTTGAAGCGAGAGAAAAGCTGGAGAGAACTCATCTTCGCGCACCAAAACAGTTTCGTTCGAATAAGTGGGAAATAGGTCACGATATTACCATGACCTGCTGACATAGGGAAAGAATCCGTATTTGAACTAATCGAGGAAGAGGTGCCAGCGAATCGAGGTACGATGAATACAAAATCTAGAAAATCATTCGTGCGAGTGTTTTCAGAATTATTTCACGTGGCGATTAATAGACCAATGAGAGCAGATCTCCATCGCTGTTGAGAATCTCGAGAACTCGTAAAAGTCGAGCATGACCATCGGTATCGGAGAGACGCGCCGTTCTCATAATGCGGTATCTATTTCCGACGATTTTACGATACGGTCGTTCTATATTAAACAATTTTTTTTACGGCGCAAGTTGTATAAAAGAGTATACGAGCCATTGGTCGGCACGGATTTTCTCTGGCGCCGCACCGTAACCCATGTTTAGGGGAATTTTTTACCGCTTCCTGGCGGCCGCAAGGAGGAAGCGCGCAACCCTTTGTCCCGTGAAATAATGCGGACACAAGGAGCGTTTGTTCTCTTATTGCGAGAGATTAAATCGTCTGAGAGGCGATAACAAGGAAATCGTGGTACGAGCACAACACCGGGTCTGCGGGCACGGAACAAGGCCGAGAGATATTCTTCCGTCGAACTTTTTCATATAATGGAACGATCCCCTCCGACCCTACCGATAGACGAGTCACCGTACTACGTTTAATATAGGCGTAGATTTAGAGGGGGGAGAGAGAGAGAGAGCCGGGCTTCTCTTACCATCGAATATTTTATGCGTCACAAAACTGTATATTGCCTACGCTGTCGATTCGGGAGAACCGCCGGACCCGTTTCACGAATATCCTAGGGAGTTCTGAAAAATGAGCTTCCCGAGATTACACGTTTTTTTGACCTTGGCCCTTCGATATACATAGCTGCAGAAGTCTGCCGTTATATTGCGTGTCCTTTTTTGCCAATTTCGATCGAGACGTGGATGGAGAGTGAAGAAAAAGGAGAAAAGCTTCACGGAAAGACACAGATTTATTCAAACGCGAGCGTTATTTTAAATTAACATAGAAGCAGTTATAGGTAAATGTGTATCTCATCTTGAGTCACTTGGACCCAGTTCAATTTTTAAACAATTGTCATTCAAACGCTAGAAACACTATTGAGGACCTGAAATCTTACTTCCAAGTTCATCGAATTAATTGTTAATTTCAAACTTCTCAGGTATCACTTTTTAAACCGTGGAAGATTTTGGCTCAGCGAAACAGCAGATCGTTCAACGAAAAGCAAACGTAGCTGATTCACCAGACATATTCGATCGTGGCATAAAACTTTTCTGATATCGCAATAGAATTCGAACACTGTCCTTAATATTCGAGGAAGGTCGTAACGTAGACGGAAATTTGACAATGGCGAAAAGCTCGGTCGAACCGAAGAATTATTTTATCCGCGGCTCGGTATCGGAGCGGCATAAAATATTTGTATCGGTCCCAGCGATTGTGCCGGCCACGTAGAGACAGGAGGAGGCGATCGTGTGCGGCGTGTCGATGGCTGCGCGCGGAACCGACGAGAAGTGTTTCAGCATTATATTCGACCGTTGTGTCGGGTATAAATTTCACGGTAGTTGGAGGCAATATGAATATTTCGGAAATCGGTACACGTGCGTTCGAAATCCAGGAGGAAATCCCGCCGGGCGCGGGTGGGGCAACTTCTCCAATTTTCTGCTCCGAGTAACGAATTGTCTCTGGAACGCGGCGGAAAGTTCATCCACGACCGGTAGACTGGTTTTCACGAATTCGTCTTTTCTAAACGTAGCGATCGTTTAGATTGTAGACAAAATGATCGAGTAGACGAAATATCATATTAAACTTCTTTCGACGAACGACACGATTATTACTGGAACAGTTATGGAATAATTTTCAATTATTCCGCTAATCGATCCGTGATTATAGTATTCTCTCGCGCTGATTGGAACCGGCAACGTGATCATAGAGAATAGTGGACACGACACTGCACTAATTTAATTGGCTGCCCCTTGGCGACATCCGCATTGTTCACTGATTCGATAGCAATATCAAACGCTGTTACAATACGAACGCTTTGAAAGAATCACTCGATGTGAACGATATGAATGGAAACTTTCAAATTGAGTAATTATCCGAGCAATTCGATTTATATTCAACTTTTCATGATAAAGGTAAACATATTCGCTGATGTATTGATTATCGTTCGTTAAATTTCAATATATTACAGTAGACGAGATTAAAGTTATAAAATTATGAACGAGAAACTCTCTTTGCAACAAAATCCATCATGTGTTCAGCTGGACAAAAGCTATAAAATTTTACGAATGGCAAGAGAGATATAATTCGCTTTTAATACTTTTACACGTAAAATATTTAGAGTTTATTAATCCTTTGACTACATCTATTGTCAATTACTAGGATACGTAGTATAATGCACTTTTACTAGTCCATTGTTTCTTTTCACTTCTGCGCTTGTTTTTCAGATTTAATAGATTTTAATAAACACAAGCCGTGCGCGATTAATTGATACACTTATAGGACAAATCCATCGTCAACGACTCGAGGAACTTGCAATTCAAAGGTAGTGGCAGCAAATTTAATGAGACGCGGTGATGGAGGATGCATAGCAGTAGTTAAAGGGTTAATGATCGATAATTTTGAATTGACTCGATCGGTGCAGGTTCCGGAAAGTTTCGTTGCCGCATTGATACAGAAGCTCCTGCGCGAAACCGCCGAACTCGGGAACCTAGATCGAACTTTCGTGGAACGGGTGCGATGCAGCAGTTTCTCGGCGAAGAATCGAACTATTTGACAGGAATTAGGAGGACCGGTTTAACATTTACCCGAAGGGTTCACTGGATCGCGCGCCGTTCGTTAAAGCGTCAGTGGTAAAACACAAACGAACCGAGAACTGGATTAACCCATTTACCGTTCGATGATACACGCGCATCCCCCGTGATTCGCTCGCGAAAATGACGTTGGCTTATTGATGGAAATTGAGAGCTGTATCACCGTTTCTCTTGTTATCCCGCGCCACGCCGTATATAATGCTCGATATGTGAATTAACGGATGATACGAATGCCTGCCTAATATGCATAATTATTTCCCGAACTACTTGCTATCGTTGGAATCGAACGGTCGAAACGTGAATGCGCACCGTATTGACATACATACGTACACATCGATGAATTAGAAACCGGCCGCGGCAATATGCAACAACGACAAAACATTGCGAATGCTCGGTCTCTTCGCGGAATCGGTGTTGCAACTTCGCGCTGCGATAGACGAAGAACACTCAAAATCGGTTTTGTGCTTTTGCAAATTTGACGCACAGGTATCGGTGTACCCTCTATGCACTTTAACGCAGACGAAAACTATTTAACGAACTATAGACATCGTAAAGTTATTTCAATATTTTTATGTGATTTTTAACAAGTTTACAATAGCGTAACAGTGCCGCCAAGTTCTTCTACAGCTTTACTCATTTTGTGCTAAAAAGAATCTTTTATACAAACACATGAAACTACTAAACACTAGTAAATTATTTGATAAGGCTTTAAGTGTGAAGGTAATGCATTACTAATTATGCGGAATAATTTAATAGAGAATATAATGGCTTGAACAAAGAATAGAAAGAAATACAAATATAACATACCAAAACCTTTTAATATGGAAGTGTTAGAAAGACTATAATTTAAAAATGTTACGTTGGTCCCACCTGATTTTTGTAATTTAATATGTAGGCCGCGAAACAACAGATTCCGCACTGCCGTACTTATCGTTAAATGTCGCATACAGCAAGTAATAAATAATTGAATCACGGCGTGCGATTTAGTACGCATTTTCGTTTAATCAATTTTTGCATCATCGGTTAAGAAACAGTTCACGAGATCATTCTCTCGTGTACGCTTCAGCCATCGGCGTGTCTCCTCTCCGCTTGCGAGAGTATTAAGCAAAGTAGATTGTCGAGCAAGGTCCAGTTCGGACATCGAGGCGATAACTTTGGCGATAATCGAAATTCAATATCGAATAAACTTTCGTAATGAACTGCCGCGTGAAAGGAGGAAGTTCGTCCTGCTTCCCCGTCGTCGGGGAGGGGAGGGGAGGGGAGGGGATTATAAAAGCTGGCCTCGCGTAAACGGCACTATTGTTGTTCAATCTCGACAGA
Organism: Augochlora pura; assembly: GCF_028453695.1. Taxonomy (NCBI): domain Eukaryota; kingdom Metazoa; phylum Arthropoda; class Insecta; order Hymenoptera; family Halictidae; genus Augochlora; species Augochlora pura. Next base: position 25,318,929 of record NC_135773.1, read on the forward strand.
CGTGTCTTCCTTCCATTACCTCCTGTCATTAAAAGTCTTCCTCGCAGCCGATACCGTGGAGAACTCGACGGTACAATTTTCCGAACCCCCCTCGCCCCGGCCGCGATTGCATTTTTTAATGGGTTTTTAACCTGGCAAGTTTTTACTGTTGCCGCCGTCGAGTAGCATCTGTTTTCTCTGTGGGGGGGAAAACTCGTACAAAAGTTTGCCGTTTTCACGATGAGAATCGCCGCCATATTGCTACCATATGGTACAGGTCGGAATCGTTTCGAGAGAAGCACGAAGAAACGAGAGATACACGGATCGGAATTGTTTCTCGATCAAGTTCGCGAAGTTCGCCCGGCATATCGTAAATGTTCCGCTGTTTGTTCTTTTTCCTTTCGTTTTCCCGGACTTATTCGCCTGACATTTCCTTTCAATGATGACAGTCGGCCAGCTTCGGGAGCTCTTGGCCATCGTTTCGACTAACTTTCGACGACTTCACCGCGCACAAACAAATACGAAGTAACTGTTACCGGATTGATTCGTTGGCCTGTGAAATAAATTCATTTCGAATGCCCGGAGGACGCGAGACATTTCTCTTTGGCCCGATCGTGTATCATCCGGCGCAAATGGGAAAGTAATGTAGCAGTACGCGTGCGTGGAGCTGCAGAAAAATTGTTCGTTTGCATTTCAGCGGAACAATAACAGTTAAATAAACAGTTAAATATCCTAATTGATAATTAGGATCTAAGTTCACACGGTTGTATCGAAAGCCTTGAAAATAAATTCCAAATAACATAACTGTTCGAAAGTGTTTTGGCGGGGTTCAACGTCCGATTCTAAAAGTCGACACACCACTGTATATTGAATCACGACCGATTGACTCTATCGCAAACGAGGGATCCCGGTAGTCCGATTGAGCCCGAGTTCAGATCTCTTCGGCTCTAAAACTTGCGTCCCTGCATTAACCGTCGACCGGCTCCTGGTCATAGGTTGAGCAGTAAATCTCGTCGGAACTGCGATAGAACGGGGGCTCGTAGATGGTGAAAAAAAAGCCCATAAAGTAAGTTCACGGGCTGAAGATAACCCGTGGCTCGGTTCGGATCGTATATCGTAGCAGATCAAAAAGCGTGAAGGAAGTAATCGATACGTGGGGGACGGTGAATCAAGTCGAGTCGAGCCGAGCCAAGTCGAGCCGAGCCGGGGGTCGTAGCAGAGGTCTAGCCAGGTCGGGCCGGGCCGGGCCAGGCCGAGCCGAGCCGGGTGCCGAGCCACGCGGAAATTCGTGCGCGATCCTTTTCACGATCTTTTATTCATGGCGAATTCCCGTTGCCTAGCTTTCTCTCTTGACACCCTTCGTCCTGCGTGCTGGGAAAGATCGAGAAACCGAACGAAGAAGAGACCAGACACGCAGGATGCTGCAACAACCCGCGTCACTGCGATCCGCAGCCCGCAGCCTCCCGTGTACCTGATGCGAATAACGCCGTATCTTATACCTCGATGAACGTCGAGTGCTCTCGAGGATCCACTCAATACCAGACTGCAGCATAATGAATGGGGAATCACGTGTTCCCCGACGCCGAAGGAATCTGCCGCTTTCGACCCCTTTCCGTCACTCGAACAATAAGACGACGAGGGTGAAACATATTTGGCCATGTCGCCATTGTAGTCCCTCCTGCGCCGTTCCGGTCAACTTGTGTCGTAAACCGACTCGGAACGATTAAGGTAGGGGCTGAGCAACCTGACCGGTAACATTTTCGTTCGTAATCACCCGGTTGATATGCCGTAACATTTTCATGGCGAAGGGAAACGATAGTGTGGTCGTCTGTTGTCGAACGTTCGTGTGGATTGTACAATGTCCTTATTATTTATATTGAAAAGGAAAACTGTAAGTCGTTTTAATATAATATAATATATTATATTATATATTACAATATATTTTAGAGTAAATAACATAAATTCTCGTCAAGTTTCTTTCAGTTTATTCTCCGGCCATGATCTCTTATGTCGATTGTTTTCTTTTTACATTTCACCGGTCCAGACTCTCTTAAGTTAACGCAGAGATCCATAATAATCGTTTAGCTTTACGAGACTTCGCGAGTTTTACGATCCAACAGGAAGCCCACGCGCTGCGCCCCTTTTACAACCCGGAAGGATACGATGCACCATATTGGTTCATTACCATGGATTAAGCAGACTGGTTAATGATATTAATGAGGAACATCAGCGACCGGTATATACTTCGTTCGTAGAGAATACGTTCCGAGTCGTGGGCGCAATTAAAGGCAACCGCTCCGCAATGGCGGCAGTTTGCGCCAGTATGGCCGTTTTAGTAGCCATAAATTTTCCCGCTGGTTATAATCTGTCACACGTACGTCGTAGGAGGAAGCAGAGCGGTGTCGTTCGACGAGACGAACATGAAATTATAAAGTTGTCCGCCTCCCTGGCCATCGAAGCACGCTGGAAACAATCACTGTTCACTTTATTTGAGTGGGACAGATTTTCATTCAATGTCCATTATCTTTTGCTTATTAACGCTTCGCAAGCAACTTGTTAATTAGCCAATCTGTACACAAAATGAAAATGACTACGACGATTTGAAAAAAAACGGGAATCAAATAGTTTTTCTTCTTAAATCATTTCCGTCGGTATAAACTACTGCACGAAAATAAACTAGTATATATTTATGGAAAATATTCATTCGAAATTAATAAATGTTTTTCTTATGAACCGCCGTAGTACTTCAGAAACTTCGTCGTAGTTTATTCGTTCGACAATGATCTCTAAAGAAGAGCTAGTCTTTTGAATTACCACGGCAGAAGAGCTACGCATAGCACTGATGATGAAACGTAGTGCTATATATTTTCTATGCGGAACAAGTCTCCCGGTAGTCACGGAAATAGAAAACGTTAAAAAGTGAATCAGCCTAATGCGTTTCTTTGTGACCGAGTTTTCATCGGGACCATGCGTTGGCGATTTATTCAATTATATCATCAAAGGGGCACTTATTAATCTCGCTTCCATTAGAGGATTGCCGGACGACGAATCCGCGCTAAAACGAGACGAAAAATCTGGCCTCGCATTAGGCATCGATCTTCCCAGCACAGCGGCGCGGGCTCGCACGATCCATCATTTCTCGACATCGCAGGCACACGATTGAAATTTAATTTGTACGGGTCGCGATATCGTCTTAACCTCTTGCGCTACGACCCCTTCCACGCTGCGTTGATCAGCGCTTATTTATCCTTTATATTTTCCTTAATAGAACCGGTACATTTTTATCTCCTGCATTGTCTTTATTTCCTTCCGTTTCTAGACTTTGATAACTAATGAATTCAATTTGATTTCAATTTAGGAGAAATGAATTATATTCATACATAGCAGATGTTGTATGAAATCTTTGTCACGAGTCTGACTCGTTATTATAGCGCGAGGGTTTGACAATCAATTCCCATTGATTTCCACATTCGCCAGTGATCAAGAGAATCAGGCCCAGCGAACGCGCGACCACGCGATCCTCGAGGCTTCAAATTTTCATAAGCCGACGAGAATCGATTCTAACGAATTACGCGTTCCGGGGATTCGTTAACCCGGTGAATTAATAACTTCCGCGTGCGTTACTTTTCAATTAAAGAGCCATTCCCGCGGACGATAATTAAAAGTTATTTTTATACGGGTTTGAAACCGGCGCGACGCGAGTACCGCGATTACGAGCGAACCGGATACGTGTTCTCCTTCTGCGCGGGCCCAACCGTGCGATATATTTGCAATAAATGCAACTTCGATTCCGTAAATCCCATTTTCAAAAATAACTGTGTCCATTGCGGTCGAGGCCGATCTGTTTTTTAATTAAATCCCCATCGATCCGGAGCTTCATCTTCCACAAAGTTGCCGCGCGGAAGGATGGGCATTTTTCTGATATTTCGATTATCAAGTATCTGCGGCGTGTGTGAATTCACAATAATAATTACGAACTAAAGACGATCATTAATAGACCAGAAAATCGCTGTCAAATTATTTACTGTACAACGCGGAAAAACTGTTTAACAATGGATCCTAGCGTTCCACGATAAAGACAAGGAAGATGAACAAATATTTACAGCTACGGTTAGACAAGAAATTGTCAAGTTTGCGAGCATACCGTTTCACGAAAAGTGTTGCACGAGCCTAACGTGAAATGTGTCTCCGGAGCACTTTTTTGCGAGGAGACGTTAATTAAATAGCAACCGAGAAACCGCGCGCGTAAAGAAAAGACTGATTAATGGAAGCTCGACCGGAGGGACGAAGAATTATTTTTCGTTTCTTTGCTCGCGGAAACGAAGTCCGTGTAAACGTCGAGCCGCAAAAAAGATTTGGTTTCGCCGACTGGGTTCCCGGGTAGCCAATAGCGTACGCGGCGGCGATGCCCGAGAGCTGGATCCCAGCGGAACGATTGAAATCAACTTTCGAGCGTAGTAACCTGTCCCGAGGACTTGCGACGAAACGAAATCGCACGGTTCGGGGGAGAGCGCAAAAAGGATCGAGTGGCGCGGTGATTGCGTTAACGGACAACGGGGAAAGGTAGACGCTGACTCGTAATACGTCGCGGCAGTTCATTATTCAGCTCGTTTATGCTCGAGTGCACTCGTCGTGACGGCACTTGTCGATCCTCGGGACTGCATCAGAAAATCGCGAAACCTACTTGCCGCGAACGTCGAGGGCACTCGACAGAGACAATTAAGGCACGCAAGTGGTCCAGTCTCCATTTCCTAGCGTAATCGCTGAGAACAGGGACGATCTTTCGGCGTTGCCGGTCGATGTCGATGACGACTTCCGGCGTCCTGGGAAATTATACTCGAAATTCTGACACCAACGATTCCGACGTACAACGCGATTCATGGAAACTGTTATTGTCGATGGAAATGGTCTGTAAAAGAGTCGCGTTTTAGGGTAGTGATAGCGGTTTAGGCTAAGTGATTAGTTAAGCGTAACCGAGCTGGCAACGTGACGAAACCTTAATTTACTATTTACGCGTGACGGATGGAGGGCCGAGCTCGCTGAATTTCTCGGGCAAATCGCCTTTGCCGCGGCTATAAGTATAACGTCGGCCAAGAAATGAAAACAGTATTACGGATGGCTAAGCCGGATGACGATGTTTCGTACTTAGGGAAGAGGGAGAGATTTATTATTAGAGCTACTTTCCTTCCTTCAGTTTGGATGGGCCATAAATAATGCAGAGGAAGCAATCTCTCGAAAGTGTATAATATTTACTGTCTGGAGGGTACAATGGATTAGGGCATCGGGATCGTTATTAAAAATGCGAAACTTCTTAAAGGAGGGACTCGTAAAAAATAAAGGGGCGGCCGTCGGGAGATTAACCTCCCGCTCAATCCGCGATACACGCGTAGTATGTACCTCCTGCGCTGCAATCAACAGAATTATTGCTTCGGAGCTCGTTGCGACGGCGCGACCGCGGTGGGGGGCGCACTTAAGCGCATTTGGATGAGAGTTTATTGCACAATGTAGAGCAACACGCGTGGCTGAGAGCACATCATGAAATATTAGCTGCTAATGCCTCGTGATTATTATGCGACTCCTTGCGCGCTCGAATTGCAGATTTTATACATTTATCAGTACCGCAAAATATTCGAGTAGACGGAAAGTTCTTTCAGATTTAAACAAGTAAATGTAAAGCTTTTTAAAGTAAAGCGAAGCAGGAAAACGTGTAAATAGAAATATAGAATTCATCAGAAAATGTAATATTAAAAGGATTGCTTCTTTCGCAATGTGTAATATAGGGTGACTCTGTGTCGCAAATATTTGTACGACGGAAACAGGCAGACGGTAACATGCACTCGTGCACCTCATTTGTTCATTCTGACAAGGATAAGATGGAACGACGCTTCGCGTATAACTAGAATGTGTATTCAAAAGGTATTTGTTGTCAGCAATACGACACTGTAATAATATTTATTATCGGTATAATATTTTTTTATTTAAAAATTCATTTTCGAAAAATTCAATTTTAAAGAATTCCTCACGAAGTTGCAAAAGGGAGTAACTGTGTTATTGACTACGTTGTACCAGCACGCGTTTCTCTTGAAATATCGAGCTCTCGCACTGAAATACCCGATGCGCAGACAGTCGCGTGCGTGGTCTTCGTTAAAATGATTAAGTGCGCTCTGTGCACTGTCCTTGGACGATAATGACGGGCGTGTGCGGCAACTTTTTTCCCGGCGAGTGTCGGCAGCGAATTAAAAAAGGGCGGGGACGCCCGTGTGACGCCGGCGGAAATGCAAGAGGCGTTTTCAAGTGTAACGCGCCGGAATCGCGGAGCCTGCCTCTCGCGATCCATTTGCCCGTGCAGCCTTGTCAAATTGCGTTTCCGGCCGAACCTTCGTCCTCCGCGCCCCCCGGCTCCGTTCGCCATTTAAATCCTCGCAATTCATGCGCGGCCGGTACTCTCGCGAGCGACGCGCTGCAACATTTATGCGACGCGCGAGAGCCCTCTGGAAGAGACCTTGCGCCTCGGCTTCCTCTATCCGTCGTGTGACGGAACTGACGGAATCGTAATTTCCGAAAGAAAACACTTCGTATATACATATATATTCGGTTCTTTGACCGTCGATGAGCATATATATATATTCGATCGGCGTTTACGATCCAATTCATTCTATAGCTTTTTAATTAAGTAAAGAAATGAATTAATACCGTAATTCAGGAACGGTAATAAAGTTATGTAAACGTCTTCGTTCTAGGTGACATGGAGCAGACGAAGAGATAGACAATTGCTGACAGTGGGCAGGCACACCCACTCCATCGAAGATCGGTTCGTCGTCGTCCCGGATAGTCCAGACTGGAATCTCAAGATAAAGAACGTGAAGAAAGAGGACGCCGGGCTCTACGAGTGTCAGGTAATGCGTAGAATAGCGTCTTAATATATCTTGCAGCCATTTAAGTCGGGACAAACGATAACGTGAAAGTACGGGTGACTTATGGGGTAACTAGGTACCCGACACTGCAAGAACGACATTATTCTACGCTATTGTTGTGCGAAGTAAACGAATTGGCGGGACGCAACAATGAACAACACAGAAATTCCTTTATCGTTCTTTGTACATATTTCATGAAAACTCTTCAACGATGCTACGCGAAACAAGTGAACGAGAAATTATCAAGATAGAGTAAGAACGCAGCATTATACTTCTCTACGACGTAGCATCCATTAATCTTAACAGTTCACCGAAGGTATTAGTTCGTCTAATACTAAACGTCGTATTTCGAGTCATTACAAATGTGCTGTTGATAGTACGAGATGCGTTAGAGTCCTCGTCGTTTCTTTTTACTGTTATACAGCATTTTAACTACAGATGGTCACGTTCCGAGAAATAGAGATCTAAGAGAATAACTGAAGAAACTTTATTTTCTAGACCCAATCCGACCAGTCATATCACCCTATTTATAATTATACGCCACTTTATTTACCATTTTAGACTAATTTCATTTTTAGTCATAGCGCTGCAAAATATTTCCCGGTTTCGAGTTACATTTCCTTTTTATACTTGTATAACAAAATTTGAATTACAGGATTACTAACGACTACGTCAAATCCGTTACAAGAATAACTCGAGAATACTTGTTTGTCCAGATTCAAACCGACCCGATCCAGAAACGATTGATCCAGTTAAGTATTACCGACGCGTACTCTATGATCCCTGGCGGGCCGAATCTACACGTGAAACAAGGATCCAGTCTTCGTCTCGAATGCCAGCTGATGGCTGCGGCGGAGGCGCCCAGCTTTATATTCTGGTATCGGCAGGGTCGCATGATCAATTACGACAACGAGCCGGGTGTCACGGTCCAAGCAACAAAAAACGGCTCTATTCTGACCGTCGACAAGGTCAAGATTTCCCACGGTGCCAATTACACCTGTTTGCCAAGCAACGCCAGGGCTGCCTACATCATGATTCACGTGATCGAGGGTCAGTGTTCTCAGCGAAATAATGATTGATTCGCCCTCTCCTTGCTTTCAGTGTTTTCAGTGTGCTGAAATAACAAAATGTATTGATATATGTAAAGCCTATAGAAAGCATATACCCAAACTGCCAATAACTTTTTCAAAAAAATATTCTATTACTATAATTGTTGCACCATTATTATCGTCCAATTTCGGTAGAGAATGCATTCCTTCTAGATAACAGTTATTTCTCGTTCGTAGCTTATTTTCCCATATTTTCCGTGTTGTCCCCGCGAACGTTTACCGCGGCCGTCTTTCAGTTTTCATCCTAAATATTGGCTGTTATTTCAGCATAGGGCCGGTTAATTTTGTTTGTTACTTCTTTCTCTTTTCCAGAAGAGGAAAAGCCAGCGGCGATGCACGGGGGTGATCGGCGGAACTCGACGCGTCGGGCGTCCATCAACGTCGTGTTGATTTTTCTGAGTTTCCTCGGTGTACAGTGCACGGGCCGGCTCTGTCTGCATCATTCCCGTGTCACGTGACCAGTCCACCGAGTCAACATCGTCGTCGAATTAGCATCCCCCGGGGACTCGAACATTTCCGGACACCTTTCCCGCCAACCCAGCGGCCGCACGCCCGTTTTTCATTCTCGCGGGCGTTTTTGAGCGATCAGCCGCTGGAATTTGAGAATGGCGCCGTTCCTCGCGCGTCGGGTCGACGCGAGAAGTTCGTTTCGCGAGCAATCCCTTCGCCGAGAAACAGGAGACGCGCGTACGATTTCTGTGGGGAAAGAAAGGGACCGAGTTCGATCGATCTTTCGTCAACTCGAAGTAACACCATCGACTGATGGAGAAACGTCGTCCGAACGAAAGCGAAACGCGATAACGAAGGTGTTCATGGTGTTCCAAAGTTACGAAGCAGTCTGAAGTTCGCGCATAGAATTTGGGCCACGGTGGAACACTCGGCGATGTCATTAATGGAACACTTGCGACTGAATAACATTCCCGCTCGAAGATATAGTGCGCGTTGCAGTTTGAGTTCTCTTTCGTTTCACTGCGAATCCTGGATGCGCGGGTGTCATTACATCGCTACGGCACACAACGTGGAACAAACAGTTTCTGTTACTCAATGGCTGACATTTCCTTTAGCCCGGCAAAAACGGTTGAACGCAGCACGCGGCGTCACAGTCTTGTAGAAAAATGTTCTCCTATATTATGCGAGAGTCTCCAGTATCTTTCCTTTAAAACGCCTTTTGCAACGAGGATGATACTTCACAGTTCCCGTCAGAGACCATTGACGACGTTGCAAACGGTCGTCTACTTCCAACGGAATAATTTTGTTTCCACGATGATGCGACGGATAGCCAAGCTGAATATTGTATATTCGGAGTTTAGACCGTGCAGCAAGCGTTTCACACTTTCAATAACAAGGCAGCGGTTTAACGTGAATGGCGACGCGAGGAAACTGCCGCGTCCAATCAGCGGCGACACCTTTCCGAGCTATTAGCGCGAAGAATGTTCGGTTGTGCGCGACATGTCGCGAAGTGTCCTCACTAATTAAGAAAAAGGAAAAGCGACGCGAGACGTTTAGTTTATAAAGCGAGCGTCGCGAGCATTCAGCGGCCCCGCATATTCACGGTTTTCGGGCGCCTTCCTTTGACGTTCTGAATGGAACACGGGGCGACGGCGCGCACGTCACCGAAGAATAGAAAGGCTGACGTCGCTCTCGAATCGGTATGAATTTAATGCGTGAAAGTCCTCCCCTCTATTCCCCCACACCGGCCACGTTCAAGCAGCCGCGAGACAAGCTCGATAAACTTGAACGCGGTTGGAACGCGCGCGCCCATTCAAGCTTGCGGGACCTTGCGACTCGGCCGCGTTCCGATGAATGGCAAAGTCATACACCGCTGCGGCTAAGTGCTGCTCGCATGGCCTATTCACGTGCATGCGCCCGTCTCTCATATAAATACCGTCAACCATTGTCTTAAATTTCTTTGAAACGCGCCGCCTCGTTCCTACCCCCCACCCCACCGGCCTCGATCTCGTCCTCGAATGCTGCCACCGACAATTTCGCCTTTTGTCGCGAACGGACGATTGTACTGCCACGGAATCCCGCGGTTGTTTTAATTAACACTCCCGTAGCCCGCGCGGACAGTCGCAAACTGGAACTCCGTGTCGCGGCTGCTACAGTCGCTGCCCCGTCTTGGAGAATGCAACGCGATAACCAATATTAACCCTTTGCACCGCTAGAATTGTTATAGCTCATTCCAGAATAATTTTTATTCTTTTTAAAAAAATGATTAAAAGTATAACTGTTGTCGCATGAATTACAAGATTCAATTTCCTGCGCATAAAATACATTTTGTTGTGTAAAATGGAAATGCTATGTGCCGGAAAAGTTATTTTAGAATTCCCGGTTAAAATGGTTTCCGAGTGCAAAGGGTTAAAGTCGCGACCCGCGTGTCTTCGGGATACCGAATCGTGTGAACGGGTCACTCTCGCGCTGTAGAATTTTATTACTTCGTTGTGAAAGAAACTTGCGGAAATCGACTCGTAGGATCTTTGTTAAAGAATTTGTACACGCGCGTGGTATCATTATGTTGACAATGATATCCCCAGAACTTTGTAAATGCGATGAACTCTGTACATGAACATTACGATTTAGCACGTAACATTGAATTGTATCGAAGTTCATCTATTAATCGAGAAAACATGCGAGATAGGAACAGCGAGATGGTTATGCATTTTCGAAGATAGAACGTTTTTCTTTTTGCTACAGTATGGCGTTATTTTGAATAAGATATATATATATATATTTTTTATTTTAAATATGCGGTAGATGTATATTTTCGTTTCGAACGATTCCTTTTTATCGTTACAGAGAACAAAATAGTGACAGATGCTGTTTGGTATTGGTACAAACTTGAGCGATGTCTATCCACGAGTTGTCAAACAACGGTCAATTACGTTAGATTAATTACGAAATGCAATCGTCGTGCGACCCATCGTGCATACCGTTTTCCAGGAAACCTAAGAGCCGTTTTATCAATTTAAGAACACAATCAATGTTTCCAGGTAACATTAAAATGCTCACTTGATGTATTAATGTGATCAGTGTATATACATGTATGTTAATTCTATATAAGTATATGGAACGTACTAGCTACAGCATCTTGGTCGTAAAGATCATTTCGATTTTCCTCCATTCGAATGTAACTTGTCCTGCTAATTGCATCGTAACGAAATTCGCAAACTTTTCTATACAGAAGTATCTGTAAGCCAATCGTTCAGTAGTATTAAACGGTTAACAGGATTGACAGCACCGGTTTTACTTCCACGGAGAGAGAACGAAATCGATCTTTCGACAGAAATGAGTAGAACGACGTTACTGCCAGGAGACGCAAGAATTTTATCGTCTCTTTTTACATACAATGAGATAATGCACATTTTCGTCAGACAAGCGTGCGCGTTTCTACTAATTAAGTCGATTATTTCATTATTTACCGGATCGATGTGCTCACTAACTATAGCGACGTAGAATCTTTCTAGCCACAGTTCAACATTTTGAGAATCGTGTTAATTGACGTTCCTAGTATCGAATTGTTTGAAATTAAATGATCTGCATGGTGTCTGTCGGTTTGCTACGTCGACGTGGAACGGTTTTATTTCTTTCGCGTCGTCGGATTCCGGAGAATTGCGTGAATTGTAAGGAAACAGTTGCGAGCATAGAATATTAAGCCACGTTTTCATTCTCACGATACCACGATCTGCAAAATAAATTCAAAATTTTAAATCCGTCGAGTTGGTTTACTATTGAAATGCACACGGGCCCTACTTTGGCCGAGGTAAGTGACAATATATTACTCGATCACAACCACGCCCTTACACCATAAGATATACTGACCTCAAAGAATCGTGCCACAGGAAGACCACGACGTGCAACAATGATCAAGGATCTTGACCATGACTTAGGGTAATGTAATAACATCGGATGCCCCTAGATCTCTCACAGGAAAAATCCATTTTCCATAACAACGTGTTGCGGGCTAGCTGGCGAGGTGTTTAACGCGAAAATTAGGGCAACATGGAGTCTAATCAGGTTCGGCGGAAATTCATTAGAGCACCAGGATAGCGATATTTTCTATACGTACTCATAGCCGCGGCACAGTACTGTACGATCGAAATCATTGACGAAGAACAACCGCGTAATGTAGTTCCGGGCACGCACGCAATTACGCACCGCCGACAATCCATTAGCTCCGGAGAACACACGCAACGCCACGGTTACTCGCATTCGACGATCGATTCCCGACCTTTGCGGGAAGGCCGACAATAAGCGCAGCTTATTCCCCACGATTAATCAAAACCCGGCGGATAATGGGTAATATCCAGTATCTGGTAAATAGTAGGTCGAGAGTGGATACGCGTTTCCGGATCATAATGAAGGAGATTTGAGAGCGACGATTGCGGGATACGGGATCAACGAGACGAAGCACAACAATCTACTTCCTCAAAGAGCCGCCCCCCAATTCGTACCTTCGTACAACGTTTATGGAAATTGATATTTTGATGTTTCTGGCAAAATTAGGAACAGCATGATTAATATAAACTTCTTTTCGAAGGAATAAAGTCACTTTCAGTTATCACTTTCTATTGTCACTTTCTATTATCCGACAATTGTTTTAACCGAACAATTCGGTCTCATTATTATTTCGGATACGGGCGATGACACAGATATCGTCACCGAAGTCCAGTATCGTAACATTGTTTCCTCCCACGCCTATTTGTAATACGTCAAACGTGTTGCGGAAGTTATGAATTATATTGACGACCCATGGAGTGGCTGTACATAAAAGGAGCAACGGTAATGGTGCAAAAATTTACTGACAGCGGAATGGAAAAAAAATAGGTGGGAAATGTCACGTAATCCTAATGTGCGGACTATAACCGGGATTTTCGACATACAAGCTTTTCCAGAACAGTATCTCTGTATGAAATATTTATAAGATGCGCCGCTATTTGTACGAAACGTGTATGTTTTGGAAATACCCTGCTGCATTATTCATTTCACGGCAATTACTTCGTGTCAACGACTTGTCGGGGAAGGGAAATAATTCATGGGAAATTATTCATGTTGATCAGCAAAATTTGCGAGAATATGCATATACAAGGAACGGCACGATTCTTTATACTGCGATTGCTTTTATAACGCGGGAGACGGTGCACGAGCTAATTTCTTCGTAATCTGAAGAATTGATCAACTGCAATTATTATCTTTCGGCGATTTCACGAATAACACGCGGAATGTCAATATTTCATCGACTTTCGAAAAAGAATTTCATGAATTTCACAAATATTATTAATGAAAAACTTACCAATTCAGTTGTAAATGTTGTAATCCAGAAGATGTAATCCACTTATGTAGAACAGCACAGATTACTCTAACTGCCACTTTCACTTTCGCTGCAGTATTATTCAACACTGGTCACGAATTATTCAACAATTAACACTTGTCCGAAGTTCCCAGCGATATTTTGTATGACCCTGAAAATGGCCGATTAAATTTAAATTCGGTGCTCGAAATGTCTACCGTCCATGTCGAGACATCATCTCGTCCGGAAGTGTATACTTACCTTCTAGCAATTTCCTTGCTGCAGCACACGCGTCTCCATCGAGTTGTGCATACACCCAAATTATTTTGACCTGTTCTTTTTGCGTGTACATTTTGAAGAACCGAGATGTTGTATCAACGAAATCTCGAACGAAACTGGCCTTGACTAACCTGAAACTGACAACGAGCTGCGTATGCACCCAAATTATTTTGAACTGTTCTTGCGGCGTGTACATTTTGAAGAACCGAGATGTTGTATCAACGAAATCTCGAACGAAATTGACCTCGACTGACCTGAAACTGACTACGAAGATGTTCACACAGCTGTGGCGACCCGTGCACGTGCACGTCGTCAAGTTGCCGCTAATTGTTTCTGGACAATCGACGCGCGACGCTTTCCGGTTCATTTGTTTCGAAATTTTTCCGCACGACGACCAGGTGGCAGCACCGAAATAAATTTTGAAACAATTGAAGCGGAAAGCGTCGAAGCTGTATGAACTTCTTCGTAGTCAGTTTCAGGTCAGTCAAGGTCAGTTTCGTTCGAGATTTCGTTGATACATCTCGGTTCTTTAAAATGTACGCGCCGCAAGAACAGTTCAAAATAATTTGGGTGTATGCACAGCTCGATGGAGACGCGTGTGCTACAGCAAGGAAATTGCAAGAAGGCAAGTAACCTTCCGGGCGAGATGGTGTCTCAACATGGACGGTAGGCATTTCGAGCACCGAATTTAAATTTAATCGGCCATTTTCAGGGTCACACAAAATATCGCTGGGACAACTGTTAATTGTTGAATAATTCGTGATCAGGGTTGAATAATACTGCAGCGAAAGTGAAAGTGACAGCTAGAGTAATCTGTGCCGTTCTCCCAAAGTGGATTACATCTTCTGGATTACAACATTTACAACTGAATCGGTAAGTTTTTCATTAATAATATTTGTGAAATTCATGAAATTCTTATTTGATGATCGAACGCGGCTCAGCAAGAATTTTTAAACGTTTAACGCGAAATATTATTCGATTGAACAACTGCTATTGAATATTTCAACTGTTCTCAAACCGAGGGGAATGAATTCGAAATTAAACTCGGAGACGGAAAGCGCGGGCCGTAACAACGGCCGCGGGATTTTCATGAAATTAAGTTAATGGCTCAGCCATGTATTACCCTTCAAGATTATCCTGTAATTCCGACGAAATAAAGGATTTCTCTACCCTCCAGTTCTCTCCTTTAAACGGTCCGGTTACGCGAATCTAGCAGTTTATTTTCGCGAGCAACTAAATATTGGGTACGCGGAAGAATAATGGTGGTTCCGACGTTGAAAAATTGTAACTTTTAAATGATGCACCTGACGTTTCTCGCATTCTGTATTTCTTTGGGGTGAATTTTAATCTGTTAAAAATAACAGAAAAATTAAATATTCTATGGATAGCTTTTGTTTGAAATCTTCTTTACGAGTCCGACTCATCGTTATGATGCAAGAAATTGATGAAAACAGCCCGTAAAGGCCGCAGGAGCCGCTGTCATGGTCATATTACACCCGATTATCTCTCCGGACAGTTTCAATTGAAACAACCGCGCAAATATATCGCAACGAGGCGAGGAACGGTCGACTTAAATGAAAAGGGCTGCGCGGCGGAAAATAGTTCGTTCGATAATAAACGAAGGCGTGGAAGGGAGTGTTGGCGGGTCGAGTTCTGCACTTGACGTTAGTGCACTTATGGCGGAAACTGGATCAAATGCGCTCATAAAACAACCTGTCACCGAGGCGTTTAATCCACTCCCGCCTCCATCGGTCTAATGCACCCCCGCCATTGGCCTGTGTTTGCATCATGCGGCAAAGATCGTCGCCGAAGAACACGACCGACAGAAAAGGAACCGTATTGTCTCCGTGAATGGAGGGCTGCGCCCGTTGGCCATTACCGTTGTACATAGTTCTCGGACTATTTGTCACGAAGGCTGCGCTCGATAAGCTTGGCAATCTTTAATCCTTGACAAATCATTTGAGGATTCAGCCACTCGGTTTACAAATCATCTCCGAGGACTCCGAAAATTCCGACTTTTTGAATTTTGCAGGTTTATAAAGAAACTTGAAAGTATCAGTTTTGTTGAGAAAACAGCTCTTAACTTCTTAATATGTAAGTTTACCTTGTTACTAAAATAGCTGTAGACAAGTAAACGAGCTGTTAATACAAGACCAATAATCAACTGGGTGGGTATAACAATTGGCTCGAAGTATTCAGTCGACTTCTAGGATTACACAGGAAGACGGACACAGAAAAAAGAAACGTTAAAAGAAGAAAAAGTGAACGGAAGGAAATTGAACCGATGAAAACGGCTTCGACCGCTGACGAACAACAGCGTGCTCGTCTCGGAGCCGGATTGGAATCCATTCCCCCGATTGCTGGGGAATAAAGTTACGCGAAAAGAATACCCGTCCCCTTTTATTCGTTTCCTAATACCCCTAAGTAATTAACGGGTCAGGATACCGGTAATATCGTCGCCGGTGCGGTGACAGGTACAATCGATCGGAAAGGTCTGATTGAAACGTTCTCTCTTTATCAACGACCTATTCGGAGTCACCCAGAGAGGTAAGACAATGGAGAAAAATATACAGGTTATATTTTAATATTAATTCTACCGGAATTAAATACAAAGAATAAAATTAGTTTGTTGAATTATTTATTATTTCAAAATTAATATTATTTAAAAATCGGTGAGTATTGCGCGTGGGGGAGGGAACTCTTCTGAAGAAAACTTTCACCTTCTGTGTAGACATTTATCGACCCATCTCTCTCTCTCTCTCTCTCGCGGTATTTGGTCCCATCCATCGAGGTCGCCGACCATTCCATTGTCTCCATCAACAAGTATTCAGCAAAGTAGTTTATTTCCCGAGGGCTGGCCGGACGGTCGATGCTTTCGCGCTAAAAGCTCGGTCGGGAAAGCGGAGAACGCGCGCGACCCCCGGCCATTGTTTCCCACGCGCGAATCGACACGTGCACACGCTCCGAATGGCAAAGCGACGGACAAGCAATCCGCGCTTGCCAAATTTTATAATGGCAATTATAACTTTCGAACGAAAGTTTCGTGGCCGCGGCTATGGCCTGTTTCGTTGTACGCCGGTGAATTGAAAACGAGCATTTAAAAGAAGCACGCGACGCGGCATTACGGATTTTCGACGAATAACGAGAGCAAAGTTTTCGACCCCCCCATTGTTTGCAGTTAATGTAATTCCGGCCAGAGATGGATAAATCAAATATAATAATCTCTTGATGGAACTTCTCGGGTGCTTACGGTTTAAACGTTGCAAAATGAAACTGGGGCGCGGGGGACGTCGCGTTTTCGTTCACAACGGTGTCTAAAAAATCATTAAGCATCTTGGTTAATTCCAAATTGTTGAAAGTGAAACTGCTGGTACGATTCATAAGAAATAACGTCATAAATACAAAATGCATTCGGTCGCTTAAGATGGGAATACTGTGAGCCAGAAAAATGATTTTAGATTTAGAGTTGAAACGGCTTCGAGTGCAAAGGGTTAATATCCAAAAGCAACGCTTCGGTTGCATCGTGGTTAAGATTCCACCAAATTCCTGTCACTGTTTGCAGGTTCGCGTAGGTGGAAATATCTACGATCGCGATCTCATAGGAAAGTGCAGACGTTTCGCACGGCGCAGCAGCGTTCCATGACGCGGTTACGGCTGAACGGAAAGACCGTTACAGTAAAAGACGGGAGAAGATAGATATTGCGAAACGATGATAATCCAGAATCCAATCGGTGGTTTACACAGTAGCGGGACCGTATCGGACGATTCCGCAAGATTATACGGATCGCGCGGGGATTTGTGGTGGCGTTGGTGGTAGTCGAGTGGTAGCGTAACATCGGCGTGTATTAGGCATGTGCTTGCCCTTGAAGTATATGTACAGAACGGAATTTCCAATCTTACAACCGGCTATCGACGATATTTGGAATTAACGCCGGCGAATATATACCCGGCCATTCTATCGGAAATCGATATTCCGGCGCGACACTCTTCGGAGTGCCAATGTTCACGTAACCGTATCTCCTCTTTTGTGTCTTTACCCCCGTTC
The DNA here is from genome assembly GCF_028453695.1 of Augochlora pura. Lineage (NCBI taxonomy): Eukaryota > Metazoa > Arthropoda > Insecta > Hymenoptera > Halictidae > Augochlora > Augochlora pura. The sequence goes on from NC_135773.1 coordinate 25,336,542, forward strand.
GGTCGGCCTTTCCAAAGGCCCCCGTTTATCGGTCAGTTTATTTTGAACGGTTGGCTCTCTGTCAATCGTTTGACCACCTACTATACATACTCGCGAATTATAAAACAGTTAATGCTAATAATTAGACCGGAAGCTCCGCGTCTAAACCAGTACACGTTTAACCTTCGCACGGTCTTCGGCGCAACGTCACTTTAACCCTTCGCACTCGAGTGGTGACTCCAAGACACCGCTGAAATTATTCCATTTAATTTCAAAATAATTTTTGCAACGACAAGGTTTAGATTGAAAAAATTGTCAAGTCGTGAAACCGTTGGTAGAAGTTACAAGAATAAATTTTCTATGCATAAAAATTGATTTTGTTAAATAGAACGGAAATACCACGAACCAGAAGAATTATTTCAAATTTACAGTTAAAATGGCTCCGAGTGCAAAGTGCGATATCCGAATCTACGGATAATATTCGTTTCGCACGGCCAGCGCGAAATAAAGCAGACCGTGGTCGCGTCACCCTCCACAGTACGTCAATATTTGCGTTATTAGGGGTATAAAATTCTGCGGGCGTTGGACTCGAAGGTAAATTTGCGAGAAGAAACCCGAAGAATAAATAAGGCAGACAAGAGGCGGTGATTAAACGCTCGCGGAATGAAATCTGCATTTGATTACCGCCACTGATTGATAGCGGGCTGTGTATATTCCGCGCGCACACCTGCTAATCATATTGGAATATTTTATGTCATTAGCTGCAATTTTAGTGTATACCTACTCTCTCTCTCTCTCTCTCCGCCATCGTAGCCGCTTGTTTACGCTGGCTAACTTAAATCCACGATTCATCCTAATTCATGAAAATGCAGAAGGCGCACGAAAATGGCTATACCGGGTAAGGAGACATTTTGGTTCGCCGCCATTACGTCTCGCGCCGCGTCGGCCTATTTCAGATATAATTTACATAATATCCATTTCGAGATAGAATAACATTATCCATTTCGAGTCATTTATTTCTTAGCAGATTTGATTTCGTTACATAATACAGAATTCGGCGTGCGCCCAGGCACTTTCATTCATACACTAAGAATGTGGAAAAGGACGATACATTTTTCATGTAATTAATTATGTTATTATACCTGCACTTTCCAGATGTTACTTAATGTAACTTTAGCATGTTCGGCGTTTTATTTAACTCGGGCTGATTGTATTACAAATTCAAGAGCGTGAAATCAGTGTTCGCAATAAAGATGAGGGGGGGAACGAATTAAGTCTCATACGCGCCCGACTAAGTAGACAAACTATCATATAAATATTCCGTCGACAAAGACGATCATGAGCACAAAGGATTAATTTTCGAGAGATATGAATAGTAGAACCTGAATTTTCCGGACCTACAATATAAGAACTCTCTATTATACAAATACGTTTTACATTCAATTAACTTTATATAATACTGAAAGGGCAATTGAGTTCAAACAAGTATAGATTACTTAAAACTGTTTTATCCATATAAGGCCATGGAACGTGAACTAAAATATCAACTGTGGATCACGTAAAACACTGCACCTACAGCAATTAGTAATGATACCAACTGCAGTCTCATCTCGATGTACAACTGCAGATCCTTCTTACCATCTCGTGCCGAAATCAACAATACCGACAGTTTACGAAGAGTAGATACGATAGCAAGAAGCGAATATACTGTATACTTCAGTTTCACAGAAAGATTCACGGGAATATAATTTTCCATGATGTCCAAATCTAACTTATGAGTGGCGCCACTCATCCTGGGAGTAATGTTGGTGTTCTTCATATCGGCAAATTCTTTCCTATGAAGCTTGATATATAGGATATGTGTGGTTGCAAAGTAGATGCTTTCAGCTTTAATTTAAGCTATATTTTATTGAAAAAGATACGTGAGAACATAATTTTGGATGATGTCGAAATCTAACTTATCAGTGGCCGCACTCATCCTGGTTGTAATGTTAGCGTTCTTCATATCGGCAAATTCTTCTTTACGAAGCTTGATGTATCTATTATCTGCGGTTGTAAAGTAGATGCTTTGAGCTTTACTTTAAGCTATATTGCATTGAAAAATATTCACGGGAACATAATTTAGATTTCGACATTTATAGGGAAGAATTTGCCAATATGAAGAACACTAACATTACCCCCAGGATGATACTCCCCAACATAGGAATTGTTTCTCCTATGATGTAGGAGCATGGAAGGGTGTAGCAGTACGAGCAACTACTTTATTTTGCGGTGGTGTAGGCTCTAGTCTACACCACCACTGCCGATTGAGAGAGCATCTTGGGATAATTTCCTAGACGATTTTTGTCATATCCATAGGTTGGTAGGGCTGGCGCCACCCGCCCCATCTACTGGCTCTAGTCGGAAGTCACATCGAAACTCCCTAAAAGTGACAATGTGTACTCAGCGCGAAAATTGAAAATTTTTTTTTGGTATAAATATTAATTATGAAACATGTTCCGTAGACTTAAAATATAATTATATAATTTCAGCTGGTATATAAAAATAATTTTCTACATTTTTTCTTGCAGATGGGTATTTACAACGTTAATAAATTTATAGGGTTCGCAGTGAAGTACTCTTTTTAAAAATTTGTACGTATATTTCATTTTATTATACAGCAGAGGCTCTCTTATCTGACGGATTATTTTCGTAATAACCTGACACTAAACTATTCGATTATCTAGAAATTTAATTCAAGTTCTTTATTAGGTGATAATGTATTTCTAAAGAATACAATATTTACGTAGTATAATAATAACATTATATTGAATGTTTGTATATCAGAATATTTTCAATCTAAATGTTCAGATAAAAGAATATTCAAATAGTGATAAAGACATTGTTTTATTAGACAATATAGTATTATTTATCATAGGAAACATATATATGCAGTTTGTACCGACGTTTCATTGATTTTTATTTACAAAAATTATTTGAGTATCAATCCGAATAAAAAATATTGTTATTTGACAATTATCGAATAATTATAAATAATGTCATAATCAATCGTACTCTAGTGGATTTTAGCATGAATGCGAAATTTGAAAGATTCAAACAAGCGATTTTGAAAATGTGTTATTGTCTTGAGGATGTTCGATACGGACTATGATCTAACGATTATGCGCGAGAAACCGTGCGCGATTGAATTAGGTCAGCGACCGCATTTACTTTGAATGTAAGGTCGCTGGTCACCTCAAAATGTTACACCTCTAATGTAATCGAAATATGTTTGGATGTCTGAGATAATATTAGCATGGAGCAGCTGTTAACTGCTGCAAAGAACAAAAATATATAATTATAGTGTATCTCAGTCGAGTATAAGAATACCAATACGGCTAATTTGAGCATACTTCGGGAAATACAAATTTTCCAATTGCATACTATCATCTATTTTATAAAAGTATACATTACTGCACATAGTTTCAAAATCATGATAATGGTTAATTTATGGTTAATAATTTTTGGTTAATTTATTAAGGTGGAATAAAATATCACGATACCTAACAGTAATTTGCGTTCACTTTTTTTTTTTGAATGTGATGCAAAGCTGGAAGAAATATATTAAGCCCCTCGATATGCTCTACTTTTATGCCCTGTCTCTCCTTAATGCACGATAATTCCGTTTATTCTTCTCAACGACTCCGTCGACTGTGGATTCAGTAAGCCATGAATAATTACGGACGCCTCAAGAACATGACCATTGTTAGCAGACCCTCCGTGTCCATATCACAATTTTTTCAAGACCCGATTCCCGTCCATATTTTAAAGAAAAATGAGAGAACTATTTTTCCTAACTGCGCTTCGCTATTATAAATCGAGTTACCTTCTGATTTAATAATCAATAAACTTAATAAATCGTACGTCCCACTTGTACCACTCGAGCGTTTTTTACCGTTTCATATATAGCACTTTATCTCGCAATCAGTATTGTGAATGATTCCAAATACAAATGTAACTGCGATCGCGGAAAGTTAATGGTGCAATTTGATCGCGTGAGCTGCATAACTCAATGATAACCAAAGCTAACATTTTCATTTCATAAATTCTGGTTTTAATTAATCTCGACGGTTGTAATTTACTTATTTATTTTCAAGTTAGCTTCATTTATTTATTTTTCTATTGCATTTTGCTATTGTTGCTATTGCAGCATCATGCTATTAACATTCCATAAAAGTTGACCATGGAAGATACATATCGACACCATTTTTAGATTTCCTCATAATAATCCGTAACAATACATATTTGGTCTATGAAATATTATGTCCGGACGATTCGTTAACGATGCCGGCGCTAGAAAGTTAACGCCCCGGCGTGAACAATGGTCGAATAAGTCTTTCAAGAGGTGGGTTACGTCTTGAAGCAGTTTCTTGACAACCGCAAACGGAGACAGAAGTTAATCGAAAAAGGGGGGAATCCCGTAGACCAAAAAACGAGAAGCAATGCAGACGTCCGTAGAGACCACGGCGTCGCCTTTTTCTCGAGAGCCGGAGATGGTAAAAGAAAAAATACAGTATTGGGGCACGGCCCGCAGAGACCACGGTCTCTCCTTTCTGTAAGAAAAAATTGTACGGCCAAGACAATACACCCTGTAGCCACGCAAATACCAGACCAAGCAGTCTGTTGAGTGCTTGTTCGTCTTCTTAAGCTTCGTGTTTATTTAATCGTCCAATATTGTTTTTATAATTAACTGTCTTGAACATTAGTTTCACTGATTATTTGTCACGCTATCAATTTGCTCGAACATTTTTTTTGAGAATTGATGATTCCCTTCGTTTGGAAATCTTTAAAATTATCTTCCGCAATGAATGAATTGTACAGTTCCTGGAAAAAGTTTTATACAAATTTGCACCCGTTGATTACGGTCCCAGCCCTTGAGGGCTGTTGATTTAAAGTTAGGAAGCACTTTTAATGAAGTGGGTGAACTTTGTTAGATTAAAAATTTCCAACGTTATTATGTGAACAAATTGTCTTGAAACTTCAAGCACAATTTTCTCGGGACAATGTTTTCGAAATAGGGCACCCGCAAGACTCGATTACTCCTCGAGCAATTTGTTTGAGATTCTTGGAAGGCCCTGATTGGGTTACCTTTGGTTGCATCCAGAAATTTTGCAATGGAACACGTTATCACGTTATAATCACAATATAATAAGTATAACGAAAAATACAAATAAATCATGATTGTACAACTGGAGTATTAAAACTTGTATTTAGTATAACTGTTTTCGGATTATTTCCTTTTTCTCATAGAAAAAGATATAAGAACATAGTTATTCATTCAACGTTCGTTTTGAAGTAACAAATAAGTAGACAACACTAAACTATGTAAAATCTTGCATCTTTATTTCAAATATTAAAAATTTGACAAATATATGTATAGACTTTCGTAACTGACAGTACATGCACAATCGAACTCAAACGTACTACAACCATACACATATGCGCGTATCTATGTATAAGTGATACATGTATATTACATAAGTGTTACAATTAGCACTTACTTGAAAACATGAAAAATCTCTTTTTTTTTTACATCGCTAAATAATTGATTATGCCCATGTCGAATATTGTATAACGGTGGATAAATACTGCTTCCTCCCTGTATCATGTCATAATATTATGCGAAATGAAAATCGATTTTATAGAGGATTGCCAGGCGCTACAAAAATTATGAATTAATGTAGATACCTTTCCTATTATTGTACTTCTTGAACAACGTGTAACAACGATAATACGTAATTGACAACTCTCTGAAACGGAAATCGAAATGTCTCTCTAACGATGATTCAATGAAATTTTTTTCGTACAGAAATGAATTCTTTTCGATTACCTTCGCGCAACCATTCCAATTGTATATATTCAAATATCACCCCGCCCTTTTACAGTTCTGAAACAACGCGAGAGTCGTGAATATGTCATTTACTATTGGCAATAGAAAGAAATGTCAAAGGAAACAATCGTTTCTTGAAAATGATAGGTATTATGGAAAACCGAAAATTTGTCTAAACTTTATATTTTTCGAGATTTGTCGAAATTTTTTAAAAACTGAAATAAATATTTTGAAAATTGATAATTGATAGAGATGATCTTAAGAATATTTTGGACTTCTGATATTTGCCTTTTTGAACCAAATAATGTTATTCTTCAACGTGTTTCCTAATAATTAATTTATCGCATAGTTAATTGAATACAAGTATTCAAGAAAATGTTGAAAATGTTTTAGGTAATTAATGATTATCAGTGACACGTTCGATCAGGTATCAATAATTGTAATCTGCGTTCGAGCGGAAATTACAGCTACGCAATTTTACAACTACGTGTTGACGGTTAATTAAAGCGGTTATATATAGGGTGACCCGCAATTCATGACACAAATGGGATCAGGATAATTCTCTGGTATGAAATAAAATGAAAATCGAGAGCAAGACAATTGCGTGGGAGGCTTTATTATGAAAAATGCAATTACATTATTCTTTAACCACACGATTTTAATTATTATTTAAAATCAAACTAGTAAAGACAAGAAAATCAATGTCTGTCGTTCTTGTGGAAAAATCTGTGTAGTTTACTTCAATAACGTGTTCGTCACTTCGTTGTTAATTTCTAAACATATTACGTAATAATTGGTTTTATCCAAAATCTGCACATTTTCCGATATTTGTTTAAACAGCAGGAAATATAGCATTTTGAGCTGTAGAAGGACAAGGAGGACGTAACTTTTTTGTTTTTAAATGTCGATTTCAATGCGGAAGTACATAGTTCTATTTAGCGAATTGTAAATGGTGAATATTTCGATGATTTAATATTACTGATAGTACTAATACTCTTTCAATAGTTCTTTTTTTAAGGAAAGTTTTGATTGCCACTCCAGAATCGGGAAGAATTCATTTCACGAATTCGAATAATGTCTAAAAACGTGACCACACGTCACAAGTTGTTTCGTGCGAGGCACAAAAAGCAGCACATTCCCACTTGTACTTACAATGAGCCCCTCTTGTATGACATTAATACGATACTATGTACATCACACGATTTATCGTGTATGAATTTATTCTAGAACATTCTGCTCAATGTTTTGAATATAAATATTATTCTTGATAGATATAGATTGACATAGAGCTGTTATATCGGAGACACTTGCCTTACATCTTTAATCGCTATCGTAGATCCTCCGTTGTAACCAAAATAGGATAATCAACATTACAGACGTCGTGTCAGACTTATTTTATACGATACTGTTACATAGTAAAAAATAACAGTACAGACGAAATCATGCGTGTCAATTGTGATTATGCTGAAAGGCATTACATTTAGAAATGAATCTTTGTAAACGTTTTATTCTCTGATCGAATATAAATGCTTAATTATTATACATACTAAACGTAATTAATTGTAGTTGCTATAATACTATGAATATTTTGGAAATTATAATACACACCAAATGTTTATGGACATACCGACAAAAAACAAAATAGGAAAACTCATCAGTTAGAATTACTATTAACACTTACTCGGGTATCGCAATAATACTGATCCTTGCAATATATTATACATACGATTTTTCTCTCGCAAATCAATGGGAAACAACATTATGTGTAAAAATGGAACGTTCTAAAGAGAATGGCAGCAATTTCCATATTTCCTTTACGACATCATTGTAAGTCTGTCAAATAAGTTTACGTATTTGAGCGTCGGGTATTACTCTCTAATGTACAGGGTGATCCTTTTAACTCGTAATCCCCGCACGTGACTACAAAAGCGGCAACAACACATACAAGAATACCTGCTACCTACGTTCAGGGTTACCGACCGCTGTACATGTGTAAAATCCGGAACCAGGTCTGCCGATGAACGTTCACCTAATCACAATATCGTATCCTTTTACGCGCCGTGTTAATAGTTTCTGGAAACACGCACTTATACCTTTTCGAAATAATCGTCGCTTATTACTCTTCGTTTTGTACTCCTGTAAATGATCCGTAAACAGTTTAGAGAATTTTCCAACAGAAACTACCTCTAGTGATGGGATTAGGCAAAAATCGTTCATCCGTTCGGATAAAACATAACTCACGTTTCAATAAATTGCCTTTATTTCTAATATAAAAAGACAACGTGTATTTTAAAATCTATTACCCTTTAATAAATCCTATGAAATGTTTCCAAGTTGATATTTGATTATTCGTCGTAGTTCGGCTTACCTACTTTGATTCTATTATCACTTGCGTCGCGATTATTATTTCTCTGTTTCGAACTAATGGATTTGTAACCCAAAATTTATATGGAAGCCCCATTAAATTTATGAGCAATAATGTGTTTTATCTAATACCGATTTATTTATGATGTGCTTAATTACAATTTGAATAGTATTATTTATCTAAGAGATATTATTATAATTTTATTGACCTATTTTCATTCAATTTCAGATTTAATTATTATTAATCTTGTCTTCTTACCGTGGCTTCGTACATGCATTAAAAATTGTAACAGGAACGGGTCTATTGTGTATTAACAATTTCACCTCAAAAGATTATGTTTTTAAAAGTTTAAGTATGTTTTCTTTTCAACGAAATATATGATAGTTACTATTGGAAAACCCTGTAAATGGAATATACAACACAGGAAAAATTTCAAGTCGTTGTATCAAAATCGTCCTTGCTGTCTCGTTTTTTTTTCTATTTTGTAGGTTATGATTTAAATCATTGTAAGCAGTGTACAGCATCCAGTTTGTCTCATTTAAGTTTGCACTTATTTGATTTCCTCCGAGATCAATGAACATCTACGAATGAAACAAGCAAACTTTTTGATCTTTTTTCCATGATACTTAAATATGCTATTCACGATAGCTCCAACGTAATTGAAATGAATAATTAATCACCAACTAACTGATACCATTATATCTTCATTGCGAAAATTGTTCGATGAAATACGAATTTATGCGACTAATATTATTTTCGGAACCATTTTCGTCACTTGACATGCAGTGCCACTCATAATTATTCAAATGACACGAAGTCCATAGTTTCACTTTTATTAAAATAGCAATTACAGAGACCAAGAAACTGCTAACATATTTTCAAGATAATAATGACGAAGATATACGTAAATGGCATTATTATTTTATTAAAGTAATTTGATGATATCTAATAGCAATTAATATTTTGATGATAACCAAAGTTATTATTAATGTAATAAAATATTAAATGTGAAAGTTGTTCGAATATTTGTGAACAAATGAGAAACGATGTTTCCGCTCATCAATTATGTTCGTAAAATGCAGCGATGATTTATATCCTTCGCGGCGACAGTCTATTAATCAAGTTTTTTTCACTAGCGGTTGACCACCCGGAGTCCACGGATTGGCTAACAATTAGAGAAAACCGAACCAGCGCCAGCGATCTATCCGTATTCAAATTAGCCGGTCGTTAGCATACATCCACTTGATACGCGAGCAATTGGCGAACTATTAATTCTGGTTGAACAGGCTAATACTGTAACCTAACCCCCCTTCCAAAAGTACCGAGAAGGACAATTATTCGTGTTAACAGCATTGTCGTAGAAACCGGCGACGTCGAATCGTTATTCCGTGAAAATATTGTCTTCGTTCGTGATTATCAAACAAACAAATTCCGTAAACGCAAATAACTGTTCTCCGTGGTCTTGCATTAAACTAGCTAAATTACGAACGGAAATCGGTGAAATTCAAGAAACGAACAATTACATATAAAATAATCGAAACACAGATCACGAACTATACAAAACTAATGACACATATTATAATAGTATCGTATATGATTTTGAAGCGACAGTGTTCGATAATTTGTCCCAATTCCAGAAATCAAAATTACTTCGAGAACAGTATAAATCGATACGATAGTAACGAAATTAAAGCGAGACCTTAAACGTTATCTTTACTTACGATTTGTGCGATTACTATGAACGTGTATCCGTGAGAAATAATAAATATGTGCGTTTCATCGATCCGTCCTTTAGGCTAACGTCGTTTAAAGCTATCGCTAATATCCAGTAATCTACAAAAATGTACCTAGTTTCTCGTTACCTTCACGTAATGCAAAAGGGTCGACTCTAAAAGAACTCCACGTTTAACTACGGTTTATTTATTCATTTTTGGTATTTAGTGCCGAAGGCAGTTATTCCGACTCCGATTCAAATAACGAGAGAACCGCCGTTCCCCCGCCCCCTCCCCCGAACCGGAGAAAATACGTTTCATCGTGTTTGATTTAACGATGGATATCCTACAATATAAAATTGTAATCACTTTTATAGGTAGTGGTAAGGGTTACCGATAAACTCGCTTCGATTAGGCAAAGCTTTTTCGACAGTGCCCAACTCCCCCTTATATTTAATACGATGTAAGTACCTGAGATTATATATATTAATTATGTTCGAGGTCTAGAATCAGATCGGGCATACTCTTGAAATGCGTACACTCTGAGCGAAGTCGATGATCGCGTTGAATTTGTGCCGTTTCTTCAATTTCCACCGTGACGACGCGCGGCCGGTACACGCGCAGCAAGGAAGATGAATTGTTTCGAAAATTTTCGGATGACCGTTGTACTTGGTTAACATCACGTACCATAGGGTGCCATTCTGCCGCCACGCTGTACTAACTAACTTGAGTCGGGGATCTTAAATCCTCTGTTTGCGTGGCAGCATTCCGACCTGCAAAAAGAAAGTTCGATTAAACGGGCCACGATTAACAAATCATATCTGACTTTGTTCTTCAATAATTTCGATTTTGTGACTGTAATGTCGTGTAAATTGTTATATCAGGCAAGTTCGGTATAGAAGATAGCGGTGTTTGTAGAAAACATTTTCTGATAAAATATAGCTGGGAATTCTTGGGTTCGTAAGAATAAAATAATAATATTCTAATACGTTAGAGTTGGAACATACAATACATTCTCATAAAGAGTTATAGCCTATATAGCAACGTATGCAATATTAGCGATGTCTCGGTACCAGTAATTTGTCAATTCAACTTTACCTGTAACTAGTTTATAAATGGTACACGAATACCACACTGCACACTATAGCATTCGCCATTATCCGTGGTTTCACGAAATAGCGGTAGGGTCTGGAACGTATTACCCGCGGATGCGACACTACCGTACTTACTACTACCCGCTACGAACTTGCAAATTGCCATTGTTGCACGTCGTGACGTCCTAGTTCTCTAATACTTGCAGTATACAAAGGTCACAAAGTATTCGCTAATGTAAAGGATGCCCCAGAACTGGGACAACGTAATTATTTTCAATGAACATTTGTACAACTAATAAAATTGTTTTTATTTCATATAAATCTAACACAATTGTGTTCATCGTAATCTTTCATTAAGTTCCTTAAGTATGAAAATTTAATCCGCGTCCAACTAAAATGAAAGGATTGAAACAAAAGAAATAATCGAAGAATCAGAATTTCAAAAGAATTATTCGTTCATTGATAAACTTGTTAATCGATAGTAAATAAATCAATAAATGAACTTAAGTACTGTTTAATTGAACTCTCCCCGAGTTAGGGCTATTTACTAAAATTACTAACCGTTAGTGCTTCGAAGCTGATCGAAGATAGATAAAAAATCTAGCGAAACTTCCTATTCTTTGTTAACAAATAATAAAACAGGAAATTAGCAAATTAACGTGTGCGCTATCTGTGGCAAAGTGGTTCGTTGATACTTCCAGGTAGTATAATAACTAAAACCGGATTGTTGGATGGAACATGAACAAACAGACGTTGAATTGAACTTTGTCCGCTCGAATGCGTTCGTTTGTGCTTATCCGTACTCGTTACCGTTCATTCGCGTTCGTTCATGCTCGCACGTTTTGTCTCTGCTCGTTCGTTAACTATGGACCCTGCTTTGGTCTCCATAGTAATCTCTCGCTGGCGGACTGCGCAGACACTGTATAGTTAGTTTAGCTATTATATGTGAAACGCGAGGCGTACCTATCCGGTGTCGAAAATATAGAAAGTGAACTTCAAGAATTACAATTGGCTAAAATCTCTTTCTATGAAGCGGTCATTTGACCGCTCATGGTAGGAGTAGGTATACATGAAATGTCTGTAGGTTTAGTGTTAAAATAAAAAAAGATATTGAGTATAATCGATTTCATTTTTACGATCGCGGGTGAACGAATGATTCGATAACCTGGCAACATTTAATCTCTTGTTCTGAGGGAGGTCGCGTGACCGGAAGAGCGGCAGCTAGATCAAATCGTATGGCACGTGTCCTCGTCGGAACCAGAAACGGGAAACCGCGAGGACCGGCGAAAGCCGAGGCGATCTACGCGCGCCATAGATGTAGTTGCAAAAGTTTTACTATTAATGTTAGAGAGTTAGAGAAACTGGCGGGCAATAGTCACTCCGACCGGGTAGAAAGCTCGGCTTGTACATTCATAGACAATTATGGTCGCGTTCCTAATTTTCCTGAAGACGAGAAGTCAACTTAAAGTTCATGCCTCGCTTTTCCATTACAAACAGCCCGAGGCACTCCTCTCGCTCGAGTAGATCGCATTTCAGGATCCTATTACGAATTAAATGTTCCGGCGTGTTTAACTGTTTTAGTTAATTACCAACGGAACGATTGTTACTAAGACACCTACCAAACCGGCCTGTAAATTATACAACTCCTGAACAATTTTCAGTATTGCTCTAATAGCTCGTCAGATATGATCTGGCTCGTCAGTAGCCAAAAATGATACGCATATTTCGCTATAGAAAAAGATTAGTATGTGCAGAGTACAAAAAAGAATTTTCATAAAAAATTATGAAAAATTTCACAAAAAGTAACCTAATAGATGAATTGGTGAAAATACCTCACGTGGGCGTAGGGTCGCTATGTGCTATGTGTCCAGTTTCCCATGGGAGCGGTAGCGTATTAGTTAATGATGAAGAGGAACACCGAGCCATTGAACACCGATCCATCGAACAGCGTTCTAAACCTGGAAAAAGTGATGCGCAAAACTAACATACACGTAGTTTGAGATAAACTACTCTTCGACGTATTTGTACAGAGAAGATTTGTTTATGGAAAAGGATCCGCAGTTTTGTTATCGGTTATGGAGATTTAAAGCGCGGGCGTTTCAATCAACCGCGTATGTATTTACGTAATGCGACTGGACGGTGGTTTATTTTTGTTGTGCAGTAATGATGCGCAACAAAATTTTATTTTCTATTTATTTTACCGTCGCTTTCACCAGTTTATATGCGTACCTGATAAATCAACACCGGCCATACTGCAAACATCAAGACCGCCGGTACTGGTCGCACAACAGTGTTGTTTCGATCCCAGTGGCTTTGGTCTACACAATATCTGTACAGACGTAACATAAAAGAACTGTTCAATCATTTATTATCCTTTCTAGTTAACAAGGATGTGCAAAAAGAAAATAATATTGAATTCCTTTTAAAAAAATCCACAAATACACCCTCGAAACCGTGACCACCTGACTTTGAAATAATCCGTTACCAAAAGATAAAATTTTGTTCTACCTGTACTTCGCGATTCTTCGTCGTACATTTCCATATAAATGTCCAGGAAAATTTCGATGAAAATTCACGATCCGGTAATTATAAAATGTAAATGAATCAAAAATTGTGAATTTCATTTTCACTTTGTGTGTCATAAATTGTGGATTAAGATTCTACTCGGTTACGGGATAATTCGATTTTTAGTTACATGTTTGAATTTTAAAGAATTCAATTTCGCCAACGAATCGAGAAAAAGTTTCACTTTGCCGAAAAAAGTTTGGAACCTGTTAATTGCGAGCGAACTTGTTCGGAGCTTGGATGAAACCAGTCGAACGTTTATTTCGCGCAGGGGGGGGGGGGCGGCAGACTAATCGGTTTTCGATGAAGTATTCTAATAAATAATGATTCCCAGCCCGCAGGCACATCACCGGCAAGTGAGTGGAAACGTGTACGTTCCTGGGGTAGAGTAGAATTTACTGGGGCCCGACAAGCTTTTCGGAATTCATGGGCTGTAAAGTCGAAGCACGGAAGATATATGATCGTTACTGCGAGGGTCAACGTAACGTATCGTGACATGCTGAATCAGTGAATAGCAAGAAAATGGGCGCGGAGCGCAAAGGAAAAGAAGCTCGTTAAATTGTAAAATGTATTAGCTCCGTGTCGTTTCGCAGGAACCGTACACGTTCGAATAAACCGCGGTATGCGGGCGTTCTTTTCTTTTTTTATCGCTTTATCGTTGCATATATTTTTTTTATTTCGAACGGAGACGCTGCGGTACAGCGCGGCAATATTTTCTAGAATTGCTAACGAGCATCATTTGTTATTATCTCCGACAGAGAGCTCGCGTCGGTGGCACACGGTTGAAAAGTTGAGGATTCGAGGACCAAAAATCTGCGGCTTATAAATGAAGTGAAAAAACTATTGCATTTAATAGCGTAGTTTCCAATGACTAAAGATAATATTTGCTTGCGGACTATAGATTCTCCATTACCTTATATTTTTCATTAAATACGTTTATATGCGAAATATACCTGTTGTTAAATAATTATTGTTAAATGATAATATTGTAACTGCATATTTAGATATGAATGATTCAATTTAATATGAAGCAATTTGAACAGCTCGTGGAAATTGTTTATAAAGGAAACCAGGTCTTGTTCATATTTGATTTATTTTATGTCAAGGTTTGACTTATTTAAGTAGAAAGCAAAATGAAAATCTCGTTGCATTATATCTATATTATTGAAAAATATACGATATCATTATCCAATGGAATTTTTAACTTCTGATAACCAATAGACGATTCTGTGATTCGTAAAATTATGATATTTGTAACCCTTGCCAAATCAAAGCGTAAGAATAGTTATTTTCTTGACAGTGTAATTCGTTTTCCGTTTCTATGAATTTCAGAAACAAATACAAATTCTATGACTCCATTTCAAGATTAAAGATCCCACTTCTATTACAGGTCTTCGTCAAGTTAATTTTTTGTTTAATTAAAAGATGAATGAAAATTTGATGCGACGTCTCCAAGTTGGAGCATAGGAAAATCAATAGTTTCGCAGGCAGCTGTCTATACTTACCTTAGTGTAAAGAATCTCTCTAGAAATTCGGCGAAAATGATTGTTGAACAGCCAGTAGAGAAATGGATTCCAAAAGCTGTTGGACAGAGCGAGCCATGTGGCGAGAAAGTCGAGGAACGGCGGTGGTTTGCTTCCGGTGCACGCTGCGACAACTTCCTGAATCGTCCATGGTGTGACCATAACAATGAATCCTAAACTCATCGCGGCCATTGTCCTTGATGCAGAAGTTGACAATCGCCTTTCGTGATCTACAAGCTGAAACGTGTATACGATACACGTGTATATTTTGATCAAATTAGCGTTAAAGAATATTTATTTTATTTTCATTTTATTCTGCGCGAATTATATATAGTATTAAAAAAATTATATGATAATATTGGAGCTTACAGTGAAACTGCCACCGCGTCATTATACGTTCGGTAACAAAGTCTCGTTAAGCAATGCAAATTGGTTTCATTAGTTGACAAAAAAATTCATTTAACTTGAGAAAGTTGCCCCCCGCGAACTTATTTCCTAATAACTTGCGTTGGTTAATGGCTCGGAACATCGCAGTTCATTAGCATCGAATATAGCGATCGAATGAATGATATCACGCGAGTTTTCGCTCCGCTGATTATATTACTTTTACGAAGCGCAAACACATCTCCTTGCTAAGGTGAATCAAAGATTTCAAGTTGAAATTATATGAAATAGATTTATTAGTTGCGATCGATTTTTATGATCACTTTACGATTCGTTAATAAAAGTGATTATGGTAATCATAATAATCAGCCATTCTCATTAATCTGTAATATTAATCACAGATTTTCTGAGAACTATTCGGTATCATTCTGATTACTATATTTGTACCGTATAATTATGTTTCAATGAAAATATTCGATTCTTTGTTACGAATAGCTCGCGTGAATAATATTGAATCGAAGCCAGTAGAATCGTTCATACGTGATCAATTTGAAAAATACTTCGCAAAATCGTTGTACAATATTGTGAAAAAATATGCGACTGGGTTTTCATAGAATACTTTAAATTAAAAAATTCAAACATCTGATTCCCTATTAATTGCTGCAGCTTAATTCGATTTCCGCAATATTTTATTATCTCATAAATAAGAGATTACAAATAAGAGATTACCGAATTAAAAGGCTGTTAGAGAATGTAATAGTTTGAACCTGTGCTAAAATTTCCCGGACGAGATACTGGTCCCTGGATCGGTAGGCGAAATTAATTAGGAATAGTAATTACGGGAAGTGTATTATGCCGGTACACGTGATCTTAACACGTCCGTCCAGTTGAAATTAGTCAACACATGAAGAGGTGTTTAACAGTTCTGTACATGCAGTAAGTTGCCTTTTACATTTACAAGATAAGACACGAAGGTGATCCGCTTTTTAGAAGAGCTTAACATAGTCCCGAAAGTCACGAAGCGCTAAGCTCATCAACCCTAAAGCTTTGTATCTGACGACAGCGAAAGGATTACGGATCAGCTTACTTGGATGAATCCCTTCTCTTCCATTTCCTCCTGGAATTATATATTTCCTTCTCCTATCTGCCACAATTTTTCTTTGGTCTGCCCATTTCAAGACTTTATTTACGCCGCAAAGTTTCATCCTAAATAACCCTTTGCGCTCGAGTGGCGACTCTGAGGCGCCACTAAAATTCTTCTATCACGTTCCAAAATAATTTCTAATACTAACAAAGTTTAGATTTTAAAAAACTGTTAACTGTAAAACTGTTGCTATGAATCACAAGAATCAATTTCATACGTATAACATAAATACTTAGTCACGTAAAATGGAAATACTACAAGCTAGAAAAATTATTTTAGATTTAAAGTTAAAATCGTCGCGCATCGAGTGGCCCAGACATTTCCTACTCCTTTTAGAAATTCGAACGTCTTGCGAATACTTGAGGACCTCGATGACGATTTCGAGGATCTTAGGGTCGTCAATTTTTATACAGCTCCACCTTCTTCGTCGTTTTAGCATCATCGTTTTTCTCGATCGATAGCGTAAGACTGGATGCCATCTTAAAACATTTCCTTACACCACCATACTCATATTTTCCAAACGTGCAGAAGCTGAGAATTATGCCAAAAAACGTATTCATAATTATTCGTCATAGTAATTAATCATAAAAGAGTGATTAACTCTTTTTTAAAACTATGGAGTGTCTAATTAGCAAGAATAAACATTTATGATTTAAGCGTACCTAAGAATTAAAAAGAAACAAATAAATAAATTGTTCCCTTCTATAAAAATTTATCCCTGAAGAGGTTACTATTTTTAAGGTATTATCCATACCATGTTACGAGTGTGTTTCGCAATATATGAAGCGGACTGCATTGTATCGGATAGCAGAAATATTTTGAACATCGCTTACTTAAAGTTATTAAAAGCACGTGAATAGCGGAAGACGATATTACTTTTTATTATGATCAAAACTTGGATTATATAACCAAATGTTTGTAAAATTGATTAAAAATGTTTTGTTTCTTTTAAAAGCTATCGACTGATGTATCGAAATTATTAAGAAAATTATTATTTATTAATTATTATTATTAAATTAATATATTACAGACGCTGTCTGTACAAATGTTATGGTCTATATAAAAACAACGTAATTTGTTAATATTTTGCATATATTTTTCCGTGATAATTATAATTATACCACCTTTGGTTAAAATTCTCTCTGATTGGTAAGGAAACTAGCAAAATTGATAAATCAAATTCTAAACGATCGTGAACCTATCCAAATATATTTCTGTCCAAAAAGATCAGCCGATCTGATTAACATGTTTCGCACTCGCTATGACCAGTAGATTTTAATGTGAGAAAATAATGCCTGCTCGAATTCGCTGTTACTAAATCGCAGCGAATAAAATTCCTCCGCCGTACGAAACTACCAAACGAACCCGAATGAAATCGTGAATGTACCTGGATGAAATTTCATCAGGTGCACCGCTCTGCCCATGAGAATGTCTCGAAAGTGCAGTGAAAAGAACACGGGGTTTTGGGTGTTCGATGCTTGCCGGAAAGTCGAGGGGAAACTCGATAGCTTCCTTTCAACCGTTCTTACGTCATCCTAAGAGAACGAATAGACGACATAGATATTCGATTCGGCGAGGGACAAATTGCTGATGGAAATGACGGGGACGACGTCTGAAGGTACGACCCAAGCAGTACTGTTGGAGACGATCGAGCAATAATGCGCCTCATTTCGAGCCGTTTACGAGGAACACGCTACGACAACTCCATCCCTTGCAAATGAGAATTACGTGTCTCGGCTGAATCCGAGAGATTGTTTGTCATGAGGTTTCGCGGGCGCTAACACTCTATAAATTGTTCAACGCAAACGACCTAATGAACTGCTATAGTAACCAACACCGACGGAGGTGTCGCAACACAAGGAGAAGCATAAACACGTTCGCTTTATTGTCAATCGTTATAGCCAAGTTATAAAGACTTGTTGATATAATTTTCTTACATTATATACACATTGTGTGCAGAACCTTTGTACGATTTAAAAAAGCCTTTTACATTTTTTTATCTGTTTTCGAAAAGATCAACTTTAAAGTTTGGCTAACTTTGCAAAGGATTTAGTTGTTATCTGTTCTTTTACTGCAGCTGGCTCTGTCCGAGACAGTGTTCGTGTTCGTTATTATTGCGAATTCCGGCCCACCCCGTATAAATAAGGCTACATACGCAAATATCAACCCTTTGCACTATTACAACGAATCAGACTCGTCGAATGTCTTCTTGACAATTCTGAGACTGTTGGAGTACAAAAGAAAGAGCATAATTGTTCGGACTATAAAAGATAAATCAAATATATACTTTAACCAAAATCTAAGCCATTAAACTAGATGTACGTTACCCTGTGCGATATGTCGTGTTTTCGATTACAGTTCTATAGTAACGTTCCCAGGAGAAACTTTGAGAATGAATTGTCGTAATTACACGATTTGCCTAACCTGAATTAATCATTCCCAGTTCTCGTAAATCCGTTAAATAAAGGGGAACTGTAAGCGCGAACACGTAGTATACATTGTGTACTTTGCGGTGGAACTGCGATAGTAAATCTTAAGTTACATAAATGAAACTTCCGCGTGCCTTTAAAGTTGATAACGTCGACGGACTAGATAGGATCCTTCAGGTATGAATTGTCTTTTGATTTAAAAACAGCGGCAAGTAATAATTTCGTAAAAAACAAATTTTATACATTTATAAAACGGTATACAAAATTATTACATAAAACAATTTGGTATTCTTTACTTAAAAAATATAGTGTAGTGTTGCGTAAAGCTATGAATATTTTAAACGCGCGCAGGTTTTTTAATGTGCTTTCAGTTTTCTTGAAAACTACGGACCAGAGGTGAAATTTAAACATACACGCACTAGAGAGAGGGAGAGAGAGAGAGAGAGAGAGAGAGAGAGAGAGAGAGTAAAGTGTTAAAAAAACAACGTATATTTTTTCCCACGATAAAATAAAAAGAGTTCCGTAGGGGGTGAGGTATACTGCAGCGCAACACGGCTGTTTTTATTCTTCAAAGATATATTATGCATTAACGCTAAAATATGTGTACAGAATTTCCAATACCGAACAAAAGCGAAAATTATATAGCTTTAAAGATCTTACGTAGTAAATATACTATATCTCTATGATATATTTTAAGGTTATAAAAATTGGTGAGAAGTATATGCTTGTAAATATTTGATTTATTATACTGTAAATTTTTATGCAAATTTCTGTTGCTAATAATTCTGGACATCTTCAAATTTAAAAAATTTTTGAAATGGGTACAACAGTGCGACGATTTGTAATTACAGAATTGCTCGAAAATCTTGTTTCATATTTACCATTATTACTTAATTACGCTACAACCAATTATGTCACTTAGAAGTATATTGAACTATGAATATTCAACTAGCTTTCCAATATGGTATAAAAATTGTATCACGCATTGATACGTTCGTTAAGAAAAACGTGCTTTACAGCAGAGCCGAAATCTTCTGTAGCGGCACCGTTCACCAGGCTCGGTAATGAATTGTACACATTAAAAATAAAATCCCCCGTTGCAGATAGAGAAATGTAAATATATGACGTTACCAAAGCGTGTTTATGCGACTTTTGGTACGGCTGCGTGCGTTCAATAACTGTTGACAAATGCAGATTCCTCTATATCGCCGGTGACCGTTGGATTCATGGATTTTACCGTGCCAAAACGTATGACGTGATAAAACGAGCCATTGATCTGTTCAATAGCTGCAATTTCGGCAACGACCAAGTACACTTTTAACGATCATACTTTTTACGATCAAGTACAATTATGGATTTCACAAAGGTATCCGTATTTTTAGTACTCATTTTCAAATTATTCGAACAGTCTTTGGTTTATTTGTAAGTTATATATTATATTATATTATATTCCTCATTTAAAACTTTAAATAGTAAAGAAAAAATGATCATTATAGCCTTCCACTTTTCCACTAGCTATGCATTGTACTGGAACAATTAATTTAAATTCTGAATTGGAATATTAAGTTACGCAACAAAATAAAATGGGTTGCAAATGGCATTTGTCCTTCAGGTAATATACATTAAAATACATGTTTAACTAAGGTGTCATTAAAACTCTGCTTTTATGAAATAATTTTCTCTGGGAGTAGTTTGAGGCAAAAAAAGAAGAATATTAATATAAAGTTTGATTAATTCGTTGCGTTCCATCCTTGCAACGTTAACCGAGGTTACGCCGAGAACGACTTTATTCGAATCACGAGCCACGTAATTTACCTTCCGTTACAGTAAGCTTCCCAAGTTAAAAGCCACGAATGCACACCGATGGTCACACGCGAACTGTCACGTACTGTACGCAAGCTCGTGAAAGTTCGAACCCGAAAGGGCAATACTGACGGGCTGCATGTTCATATTTGTTTCTGAATATCTATGTACGTCGAAGACACTGTTCGGAAGAAAGCCGGATATCCTGTGAAACTGACGCGACAGTTTCACACTGATACGAAAACAGGTCGATAGCAGCTCAATAACGTTTCGATGCAACAGCAATTGCAACATTATGCGAAACAACAAAATATAAATCGCGGCGCCGCTGCTAACCGAGACATCTAATGCGACCATTTCAATTTACTTTGGCATTATTATCTCTGTAACAAAAAAAAAGAATTGTGTTAGTACAATTTTTATAAAAAATTGTATATGTTGTAATAATTCATTTCCAACTATTCTTCGTCTTTGTCAAGATACTTTCAGTTTTAAAAATTAGATTTTTGCGAGTTTTAACACAGTATCAAAAAGTTTACTTAAAAACAATTTTCCCAATGTGCATCGACACATCTCAAATCCACTTTTGAAAAGCGATTTATTTTTACTGTAATCTCCCGCGTAAGGTAACGTGGAAAAAACAATTTTTGTTCGTATCGACACTTCTGAAATATACTTTGAAATGCTGTTTCGGTAGATACCGATAAAACAGTAATTTCGATAATTAAATTTATCGAGGACAACGTCCCTCGGACAATTACACTGATTTGTAACTGGAGATTTCACGGCGATCCGGGGGCCATTGTGTATATAAACATAGATTTTATCGGTTTCGCAGCACTGATGAGTTTCCGCTTTTTATTGCCGCCGCTTCTTTGCATATAATTAAACGAGCGAAACAGTTTTATGGAAATATCAGACGCTATCAACAACGTTACATTGTCACCTGACTGCTGATTAAATGCATACATATTAATGTGCGTGACTAGTATGACTCACATTTTAAGAGGTTGATATACAGGGTGGACCGGAATACGTAGCGCATAAAGTAACGTGCGAAAGTAACAAACAAAATTTGGCATAACATTTTTTTATTCGGAGTTCCGTTCTTGAGAGAGTCGACTTTAAGGCTTATTCATTTTCATGTTTAGCAACATTATTTATTTATTTAAAATGGTTAATTTTACAGGCGTGACAATTTATGTTTGGAAGCCTTCAAATAATGTAGATAGTTATAAATGATACTGTACTTAAAAGTTGGTAATTTTCTATTACAAAACTGAGTTAACTTATTATCGTATTTAACGTCTTATTCACTTTTTAGAAAAGTATAACTTTTTACGAGACTAATTCCGTGCAATCTAAAATCCATATTATAATAAATATGTACCCTCTACTAACAAACAATTCAGGAAGGTACCCGTTTTCTCATTAAACTATTATTTCTCGACTTGAACATTTAATATCTAATAAGGCAGCGAACCTAGGAAACGTATGCTGGTTTGCGGAGGGTACTTAAGAGAGATCTAAAAAAATCTCGCGCTGCTCGTAAAATGGGCAAAAGTAGCCAGCGGAACCATTTCAAAGCAGAGGAGGACCTGCTTTATGGTCTCGGAACAGTAAATTACTTCTTTACGTCGATTTTTTAGCTGTAACTACGTGGAAACTTCATTTTAAACCTGAAACGCACTTTTCCCCAAAATCACGTATTCCGAGTCATCGAGTGGAACATTATCATTAATTTACAATGTTTTATTCGGTCTGAAAAAAATATAACTTCTTGAATCAGTAGACATATTTTGGAAATTTAACCATTTTTTCAACACTGTAACAACGGTAACTTCGATTACGAAGATTTCAATTTACAATGCAACGAGAACATTTTCTCAGAAGCAAAATTAAAAGCAATTTTATTATTACATTCATATTTATATGAAAAAATACACGATGTGTCTTGAAATTTGCGGTATTTTTACGTTTTATTCGACGTAAGTAATAATATTAACAGTGGTTAATATATCACTAATTATGCTGTGATACGAACGATCGCGAACAGTCGTAAGACCTTTACAGCGAACAATCTGGATGAGGATCAACCGACATCAACGGCAAAGGAGGGAAAAGGATTAGGTTCTCTCATAATTGGACGTACGTTTAAGCTCGCGGAGAAGACCACGTGGGTGTATTTAAACCGTTGGCATTATAGCGGCCGAGTTATAATGCGAGCGCGACGGCGAGCGACGCGGCGCGGCGGTCAGTGCACGGCCAGAAGGAATTTTGAAGGCAGATTACTATTCATCTGACTGGACGATAACATTTATCCTGGAGAATATTCGCCTAAATGGGGCTGGCCGATGTCCGGCTCGCCGTTCACCAGTTCCGGGAGGAACTGGGACGCCGGAGAAAAATGGGTAACGAGGAACTGCCGTGGCTCGCGAAGACCTTCTTTTCATCTATCGCCCATCGTATTTTTGTTCGTGTCAACTGTTTCGCGATTTATTGCCATCCCGTGCCTGCGATTTACATAGTTTACACATATATTTTCGACTTGACAGAAGGGAAAGCCTTTCGCGTACGTATAAAAGCGTGGAAGTATAAATACGTCGAGCGGAATGGAGTACTTACGTGAAAATAAAAATATAATGCGTCCTCTGTCATCATTTATGTTTCGTGTCTCCTATTATTCTTAAAATGATTTATTAAATTACGACGCGGTGGGTTCGACACGCGGAGACTTGTTTTCTCTGGTATCGCGTACGAAAATAAAGATTAACGGCAAGTGGAGTATCGCGAATAATATTTCTATACTGTATTAAAATAATATTAAAATAATATTAAAATATTGTATTATAATATAATTGGCATTGATCGATGGCATGAAAATGCGTGCTGGAAATTTTTCGTTCGTGCACCCGTGGATTTTATAAATATCATTAACGCGTAGACGTAATGGGAAAGTTTCGTTTATCAATTATAAAATTCGTTACAGAAATAATGAGAATACATTTATACTGTATTACATTTTACGAATTTCTTCGACCTAATGATGCTGTGTTATCTACAGTTTAATTATTTTAATTATTAATGCAGTTTTATACGAATCATAAAATCAACGATATCGCGTATCTGTGACAATTGAATGTTTATTGCGTGTACATACATAGGGAGGAAACGCATTCCGCAATGTGGCTTTGTTAAACTTTCAGCTTTTAAAAACATATTTCCGACAGGTGACGCCGCGTGGAAAGTTATATTCCGGAAACAAAATTTGGACTTACTCGACGTAACGTGAAAAACTGCTGGAAGATTTATTGCAGCATTTGGTTGTGAATGTTTTTTTCGCAGTCGAACGTGTGATAAAGATAAATGCACGAAAATCTAATTCTTTTCAAGATGTCAAATACGCTATATTTTTATTATTTATTCTTTCCATATTGTAAATGTTGATATACAATGTAAAGGATCCTTAAATTTATATTAACTGTGTATTTTATATATTTAAAAATTTTGTATATAAAACATATTGTTTGTGATGAGTTGGAATCATTGAAAGAAAATATATTTTCAGTTAGTTTAGAGGAAACTGATTTTTTATAACAATTTGGCCTTTAGTAATAAATCATTTCATTTCCAACCTTTTGCTTCCCTTAAATTTTTCCATTAAATTTTAGAATGATCATCGCAAGGATGCGAACATTCAGAGAACAATCTCGAAATTGTTTCACGACCACAGAAATATCCCTTAGTCCAATTCGATGATCCCACTACCATCAGCGGTTCACATTTCGCCGTGAATTTTCACGTAAATTCCTAACTTTCATCGTTAAATTTCTGGTCTAATTGAATGAACTATAAATTGACACCCAATAATCGAAAGAATGTGTTCGTTTAGACAGCTCTGCAAAATTTCATGGGAATCTTTGGCGGTATTCTATAAAATTGATAACTATAGTTTGAGAATCATCTGGCCCGAGTGTCCATCGAGTTCATATCCCATTAACGTTGGAATTAATTAGGACAACAATCGAATAAATATTAGGTCGAGTCGTAAATAATTTCCAATTCAGTATATCATTTTGATTTATCAATGAAATGAACAGCAATAACATCTTGATCAATTATACATTCGCCATTGTTCCCAATTATTCGTTACATTTAACAGGCAGCTTGAGTACGATGATAAATGTATGAGCATTGTAACGGTACTGTCAAGGACAAAAATACTTTTAATAAAATCTTTAACGAAAACTGTGCGCGTTGCTCGCTGAAAGAGATTGCGAAAAAAAAAATGGTTGAACAAACGTAAAATTTGTCTCGAAATTATTCGTTCGCGCTCGGTCTGCATCCACATTTTTCGTACGCAAGTCTCATATACCTTTTGTGCGGGGTCAGTGCAGGCCGAGTCCCGACTCGGCACGTAGTTGCGAGTAATATACGCTTTTAATCAAAATTTCTGGAATTCCGTAATAATGACTATCGCGTTCTCATTCTTTACCAAATCTGGCACTTCCTTGTTCATGCGCGGTAGACTGTACGGTTAAACTCCGCGAAGTCGCAAGTATTGACTCGATTGAAGGCGTTGTCTACTCGGCCGTAAGTGTCCTTCGGCCAGTGTTCCCGCATGTGCGAGGCCTTCCGCCGTTGAGATGTTTGAATCTTTAAAGCGATTAAATTAAGAGGCGCACGGTCGATGGCTGGACCAACGCACAGTGGCCCCGAAACCGTGGAAACGTCGAGGCAAATCAGATTTTCGGCTCCGTCGAGGAACCGTGAAAAAAGCCGCATTTTATGATCATTTTGGCAAAGCTATGATAAAAATAATGGAACACTTGTTTCAGAAATATTCTATTGTTTCCCGTTTAAATCGAATTTATTAACATTGCATTCTAAAGCCTAAACTATTGAAAGGTATTGGTTATTGATATTTCTTTAATGTGTACTTAGATTATAAATGTTACAAGTGGGACCATTTATATAAATTTTCAACTTTGAACGTTAACCTAGTGAAAATCAATCTAAAAACACCTGTTCCATATTGACGTTACATTACAATTTGAAGCGTTTAACAGCGTCACGTGAAAGGTTCGAAGGCTATTATACTTCAAACGATGGACGTGTCGATAGAATTAATGTCAGTAACCGATAGATTGGTACAAAAAACGAACTTCCCATAGAATCTACTATTATGATTATATTATTGTAATTAAATTTATTTATAATTCATAATTTATTTGCTTTTAATATCAGCGCCTCTGTACAAAGTAAATTATAAACTGTAATATAATGTGCCTTTGAAAATCTACATCACGTTTCCAATAATTGTCAAAAATTCGTTTCAATGGAGAATTGTAATCAATAAAGTTATTGATAATATTAAAAGCGCAGCAAATACGTAGGTAGGGTCGGTGTAATAATAATTTGATGAATATGCATACATGCGAGATTGTAAATATCCCAGTAAGCGTAAAATTTAAAATTAATTATTTTCTTTGTCAACAACGTATCGATTGCATGTGCTTTATTTTATTAAATGCGTTAAAATTCCAAACTCGCTAGCGACGTGACAAGTTCCAACATCTTTCGTAGACAGTTTGTTTACACATTGCTTCGATGGCAAATTTAAACGTCGACTAAATTAATCTTCCAAACTTTAGTGATTTAATTAATTAATTGCAAAGCAAGCGGCATGCGTGAACTATGCTAACTTGTGAATTTAGTGTACAAGTTATTACATTGTCGATGGGATGATTTCCTGGGTAAGAGCATTATGCTATAAGCTTAAATATCTCACAGAAGTGCAAGCTTGAAATATTCCATGTTGGCGAACTGATACATATTTCATTCTGAGAATTATTACGTTGACAAGTGACAATGCCAATTAAAACAGCTAATGTCTACAAACTTTATGTTTATTTCCGACACCCAATAATCAAGATCTACACGAATCAGGTGCCATGCGATCGATCATCCTGCAAGGATTGGCTCTGAATTCTGACATTACCACCGGCAGTAGCGCTTAGAATTAGTGTAATGGAAAAGATGATGTATGCAGGAAACGCTATGCTGCTAGGTTATCGCCTGACCAAAATTAGGAATTACCGTTGCATTAGCCGCGACCGTGATCGGTCATGTTCGAGCAAGTTCTAGAAATCTCTGGTAGTTCAACGATGCCGATCCCCATCGTGGCTGGGAGATGTAATTAAACGTAATTAATGGTAAGCCGCCCAACTTTCTACTCATGCACTTTTCTCGTTAACTCGGGGAAACTCCTCGGCGAGTCAGTTAACACTTTATCTGCCGGTAGTTTCGTAAATAGTCCCTTCACGGTCGGAAGTCGACGAAATTGTCCCAAAAGCCGCAATCGTTTCCGTTGTATTTCGACGAATTATCTAGATCGGTGTAACGTAACAATCGCTTTGGAAATAATTATTTCAAAAGAGATTCGTTGAACTTCGTTCAGGCATTGCTCGGTGATTAAAATGGATGGATTTCTGACGGTGTCACGAAACGTTATTCGAATCTGTAACGCACTATAGCAAATTCGTAGCGCGCGAACACAGCGCAATACTAAAAATTAATTTTACAAAATAATTTTAAAGCAGCCGCGACACTAACTCCACTTTGCATAATTCTCGCTTGAATGAACTGCTGCTACTGCCACTGTTCTCGGTAAATTTTTATAATTAAACAACTTCAAGCCATAAATTCTGTAAATTTAATTACTCTACGAGAGTCGTTCCCACCGTGAGATACTATGTCCCCTCCTACGTGCAATTCTTCTCCTAGCTTGATTTATCCGGTCAACACGCGATTCTTCATGGCGGATATCGATTTAGAGGTATTTTTTAACGTCTGCATGCAGGCTGTTCTTTCAGTGCGACACCTCGCAATGGTTTGACGCTAGACAAATATTTTCGATTCATATTTCTTGGCTACGGTGGCCCTTCGAGCGATACTTTGTATGCGCGATCATGCACGATGGTGAATTAAAATGTCCTATGTTACGCATTGTTGTAATATACATTGCATTCTCAACGTGTTCAAACAATTTACGACAACAATATTTTAAGTTTTACAATAATTGATTTCCTCCTTCTTGCATGGAAACAAATAAAACCTGCACTTTAATCGTTAGAATCGAGTCCGTAGCTCTTAAAGCTCGTCGATTCCAGTATTAATATTACGTTCAGCGAATTCGGTAAATTAACATTATGGGAAACCTTTGTTCGAGCCCGTAGCGGCGCAATACAAAGTTGCGAAACGGAGTTCGGCAGGTGAATGAAATGTACACATCAGAGTTTGTCGACGTCGAACGACAAAACGAAGCTGAAATACCGCGATTTCACGTCAGAAGTGGGCGGGCGAAAAACAAACGTCGACCGCGGTTTCGTGTTTCTTTAAGCGCGCAATATGCGGCACTCGAGATTATTGAATCGAAGAGAAATCTCTAGTAATTTATTCCGTTTTTGTTTGAAATCCTGCGGACCGTTGAAGCACGGTTTATTCCGTCGTCGGCGGTTACATTTTCGTCGTGCGTCGCATTAAAGCGTTCGCCGACGGTTTCTATTCGACCTATTTTGTAAATGATCCCCCCCCTGTGTTTGTTCACGACGAAGTGCGACATTTTTGCTGCCGCCGTGAATATTTCGCAGGTGATCCGTGGATCTCGGGTTTCTCTCACTCAAGCTCCCCGAACGATTTCGAAACAGACAACATGGAAGTACAAAGGAGACACTTGGAAAAGTAATAACGGTACGTACGTTTATGTAAACTTGAAATTTAGTAACGGAACTCGGGGAAGCAACATGAAACCATATCGTCCATATAAGCCTTGGATGTCCTTTACAAAATAGATTTATTGTAATCAAAATGAAACTGCTAATTTTTTACAATATTACAATTTTTTAAGTACAATATTATAGCAATATTACTGCTATTTCGCTATGAGCAACAATGGTTCGTCTTTGTATTTCTCCATTTTTTAAAATTCTATTTGTTATTTTGAGATGGAATTGTGCATTCTAAATGAAACCTATTTATTTTTGTAATTAAAAGAAGATAAATGTCCAACAAGAAATTTTAGAAGAGAGGTAAAAACTTCTAATTTTGTAAACATAATCCTTGCAAATAATTAGACGAACAGTGAATGCCAGAAGTTAATGTATCGTACCGATACGCAAGAGTTTCTAATTTAAAGGTGTTAAGATAGTTTGCATGTTCGAATTATTCGTTCGCCACGACAATGTTCGAGCAATTAACGACGGCCGTATCAGAAATTCATGCGGCGTCAAGCAATTAATGGTGGACGGAATGAGCTTCAGCAATTGTGTAAGGTGATTTGGTGAACTGCTGCTCTTATGTTCAATTCGTTGATTGGAATTTCAAGTGGAGCTAAACTTACCCTCTCCATGTGGCCTCCCCTAACGACTTCCGGGGCATTAATGCAAACCACCCTTTTGAGACGCAGTTTGTTAACGTGGAAGGCTGAACCGTAGCAGTACATCAACACCATCGTCGTGGGAAAGTAAAAACAGCAGCACGCCAGAATCCTGGAAACCAGAGAGCATGACTTTAATTATTTAGTTTCCGATTCGAAGGAGACGAAGGCGCAGAAACAGATTGTAGATATTTATGTACTCATTTCATTTCATTTCATTTCATTTCAGGAATTAATTAGTTGTGATTTAAAATTGTATTACCTGATAACTTTAACATGACATGTATTTATTATTTAGTAGCGACGCGTCATAGACGTCACGTTTCTATGGCGCCTTAAAGTTGTAAGCGATTCTGTAATAAATTGATCAGGGCAATACCTAAGGGATGCTTTGGCGAAGAATGGATCGCAGGCGAGTAGACCGGAACCGTTGAAGTAATAACCACCTCTTGGTAGCACGAGGGCACCGAAAATCGCCACGCTCGCTATCCACGTAGTTGACATCACGGCCACGCAACCCTGCCGCATGTAATACTGCGTCACATACACAGAAAACAATCATTCGTCTGTTGTTCTAGCAATAAAACAGCATATGCGTGTGTGTATGTGTGCGGGGTTCTATGAATTAAAAACGTCATCATATTAAACATCCGCAGTCTGTGATCATTGCAAATTTGAGTTAACTTCGTACAGATTGTTCTTTAAAATTATAAACATAAGAAGAGTTACGATGGCACTATATAAAATGGGCATAGATATAGATGCGTTACAAATTTCACCGAACACGTCACGTCGACCACATGTATCGCGTATTCTAATAAATGGACAATTAATTATTCATTCGAATCATAATGAAATCAACATAGACACGAGCGACCGGGAAGTTAATAAAGGGAAATTAATAAACGAGTGCGCGGTTGATTTGATTTAACGATAATATCAAATCAATGCAGAAGCGACGGACATCGTTTTGGGATCGGCGTGGATATAAAACCGGTTATAAAACTGCTGCAAAACCAATATGGACCATAACCGGTGTAATAACAGGTTATAAAATTCTAACCGAAACCGATACAGGCGAGACACTTTCCCGCGCATCGTTGCTACAACGTTGTTTCGATTCTTACGACTATTTCCGGCACCGGAAACGATGTCGTAACCATTTTCAACCAACAGCCGCTAGGTACGAATTAATATTACGGTGAAAAGTTTCGACTGCGTTCCCCGTTCCTGCGCGAAACTATTAATAGTTTCCATAAACGCGTTAGAGAAAGATCTACGTTTTCCGCGCAAATTCGGAACCAGCAAAACGGTCGCTTAAATCTTCGAATTTTAAAGAAAATCATTGTCAAGCAAAATGAATTCATTTTCTTTAAAACACGACAGAACTTTTCCTCCAACTCAATATATTGAAAAAATTGTTCGAATGAATCATACATTTGAGAAAATAAAATTTCCTTAAAATCCGAGGAATGTGGGGAGGTTACGGTGGGTTTGTACAGTTGACGAACCTCCGATTTTTTATGGTTAAAAGTAGAACTTTAGCACCGGAACAAAAAGCTTCCGTCTGTCGCGTTTCCATCCTAAATCGCAAGGCGACGAAAGCTGAATGACCGTACGGAAACTTTCCGAGTTCCACGTCTTACATGACGTAGAAATGGGAAGACCGATCAGCCCCTTAACTACGGAAATCGTCCATAGACATCGGAGCTCTCGCAGTCGGTTTCCACATTCGGTTGCCTGTGAAAATAGAGAGAAGCGAACGTTGCTCTCTTCTCAGGGTTTCTCTCCTCGCGTTTCAAATTTTACTACGCTGTTTCCCGAGTTCAGAAATCTTTATGTACCTTTTGCCCTGACGGGATCGAAAATTGGGTCGATAATTACCTTACGTCCGAGGAACCCTTACTTTCCCGTCAGGGAATCAAACTTTCGAAAAGTAGAAAAATTTAACCAAAAGTAGAAAAACGCGATAACCAAGACTTTGTTAGGTTATGTCAGGTAAACATTGAACTGCGTACGTTCATGGAATTTTTAATTTTTACAAATGAATGTTGAAAAACGTAGTATAAATTTATGAATAAATAAATTTATAAATAAGTATAAATTTTTATTTTATTTCAAGCTAGACAGAAAATATCCACTGAACAATATTTTTATCTCGTAGCTCAAGACAATCTTAGATATAAAATGTCTTTGATAAAACTTTTGTAAACATCTTGCTATACCGAATTTGAAAAGATTATAACAAAACAGAACACATTGGTAAAACAGAGAAACTCGTGACAGTGGCATTTGAATGTGTTTATCCGATATTACCATGATTTTCGGGAGCACGTTTAATTGTTAACCCAATTACCGCTTCGTGTTTTCCCCTTTGTGGCCCTTTCTCGCGCGAATCTCAAAACCACCCGTCGCTTTTCCCTCGACCATCCGCGTCTTGCACCCTAACTACCCCGTGTCTCTCTGTCGTCCCGCACACTCTCATAGCAGTCCAACCAACTCGAGCGACGGCTACGGGAGCGATTGTCTAATTGGCCCACCTGCCGAACTTCCAAACGCTTGTTCCGCACTCACACCTCGCTGACAGACGCATACATCGAGCATCCCACCCCCGCGAATCGGGTCACAGACCCAGCGGCTATCGACGTTGCCTTTTTCGCGCAACACTTCGCGTTCGATTTCACATTAACCCTCAGAAAAACGTACGCTTTCGCCCGCTGCACAGTTCGCGATGCTAATGGTCATTTAGTCACCGGTTGTACTCGTTTTATCGCTACACTTTCAACTCTATTTTCCACCGATTTTATAAACATATAAAGGATCGCATATTTTCAAGCTTGACGATATCTTTTCTGCTTTAACACGTTGACACCGGCGCCCATATTCACGATTTTCTCTGCGAGTCGGCGCCCGAAATTTACCAAAAATTAAATAATTGTGTTAAGTTTATAACATTGAATTTCTGTGTTTTTCCTATTGAATATCTGTTTATAATGTTCAGATCAAACCTATTTTGTAGTATGACCCACCGAGTGGGTCAGGCCGTCGTCAACGTTTTAAGTATAATAAGTATCTAGTTTTAACTTGAATAATAGTATTCTGCGAACTCTTTTCAGTAAAATAACAGAGACGAAGGATCTAAAATAACAGTTGTGAAATAAATGAAAACATAAAAACGCTAGGAACTTATTTCCCAAACCGATATTATAATTCTGTTATAAGATCTAGGAATATGACTAAATGACAACGCATGATAATTAATAAAGTGTTAAAGTTATTTTAGTATGCGTGAAAGCTTGCGCGAAAGATACGCGTGAAACGAATGCAGTGTATGTATATGTATGTGGAATATGCGGCGCGTAAAGCGCAATTCAATTGTTTAACATACCTTTTTAGATGCGTGCTTATGATAATGGTGAGGATGCAGCATACAAACGTAACGATCAATTGCCATGCAGACGAGAATAACGGCACTTTGTTGAGTCAAGGCTCCTCTAAGGAGTGCCTGAAACAAAACAATTTTTAAATGCTTAAACTCCTGCGATTTTTAACTTGGAAATTAATGTTGATTGCGTGCCAAACTTGAATTGGATCTGCGAAGGATGGGATGATTGCAAAAGCAATTCCTGTGATAATTATGGACATTTTTATGGACACTAATGTGACAGTTATCGTAACATTTGTCAGGTTAGGTCACATGGAACAACGTTGAATAAACCGTCATTAATAAGCTCTGGATTTTAGTTGTTTATGTCAAAAGCTGGTGGCTAGAACAATTAAAAAAAATTAAAAGAATTCTTATTTCATAATAACTATAAGTTTAACAAAGATAATAATGAATTTTATTTAGTAAATATAATTTATCTCCTAATTATTTAAAGAAATAAAGGTAACTGTAATTTATAAACGAGAGCAAATATACCAAATTCATCTTGGAAACTTTCAAGAAGAATAATCTAGCAAAAAAATGTCCGGTCGCGATCATTTGCAAAGCAAATGGTAGCATGAATTGGAAGGTGGCACGGAAGCAAGTGTAAAAACTTTCAAAGAATTGCCGGAGACTTTAACTTTTGGAAGTCGTAAAACTGCTAAAGAAACTGCCAATGATTACAGGCCATAAATAACCGAGGCCGGAAGTTTACATAGAAAAATGGGAAGCAAACAAAACTGATAAGAGCGAAAACATTCTCCGATGAAAAGCGTTCGCAGTTAAATATGCCGAAGGATTAATTACTTTTTCAGTTAGCAATTAGATGAAGTCGGACGATAAAAGTGATTATGGAATTCAAACGTAGAAGAACGAACAGCGGAATATACGCAGGTGCTGCCAATGAACAATTATCGATGTATGCAAATGAAGTAACCGAGGGGAAATCTTTTTTTCTCCTCCAATACTGCAGTTATTTTGAAATAATTGTTTTCTGCGGCAAAAAAATTAACATTTCAATCATCTTTCCGCGATATAAAAATCTAGCGTTTCTAACTTTCTCTCCGCCATATTTTTCTTACAATAAAATGAAACAAATTCGGAAAACATATACCAACACATGAAACTTGTATAATTTTTTTTTTTGAATAAAACTATAAACATTCTATTTAAATTCTTATTTTTTAACACCCATTTTACATTATTTGCTATTTGTATTAAATCCAAACGAAGGATTAACCTCAAAATAATAGATATAAACAGCCGTAAATGAAAATTAATAATTTGACGACTTTCATGGATGTAACTATAACTGTCGCGAAATCCTGGCAAATAAATTTAATTTAATACAAATAAATTTTCTGTATCAATTTCGTCGAAGCAACCAACAATTCACAGCAATTTATATTTCTCGTATGTTTCGTTTACTTAAATGTTTAAACATTCGTAAGAAGACATTAGGGGTTATTAACAGGGTATTATTAGAAACCTCATTCCCGTGTCAGACTCGTGAAAGCATGACGAGGGGTTAAATCGTTGCTCTATAATATCTTTTCCCCCGAGTTCTTCGCGAGTAGCTGTTTTTTTCTTCTCCGTGTTAAGCCGCTATAGAGAGCAGGAAGTAGGAGAGAAAAGAGCATCCCCAACCCCTCTTGAGTGAAGTGGGTAGTCCCAAATCAAATGCGGTACGCCAAAGGCGACAACATGATTTTCGATAAATCCGTGTCGCTCGTATATTAGAAATAGCGCACGCGAAAAAAGGAAGTGCGAGCTAAGAAAGGTTCGAGGATAGTATTATACGCTTAAGATGGTCGCCATGGTAACCGTTGGCGTACAGCCAGGAAAAAGCCCTGATAATCTAGAGAGGCCAGGATCGACCTGACCTCGTTTCAAACGATCCTTGAGACAGTCACGAAAGACTTTAACCGAGGATTTTCGACACAAACGAACTTACTGTATCATGTTGCGAGGTAATTTATAATTCTCGGACCTTTCGGGGCCATTTTCTCGGCGAATCGGACAGACAGTAACCTTTGTCCAGTCGCGATAAGAAAGCCTAGACTCGGTAAAACGCGTTTGTCCATCGTGGATGTTAAAATGGTGCAGAATTAACAATTAATATACCGAAGGCGTTTACGCGCAAATATTCATGTGTATGCTTAAATTCTCGGTAACTGGAAAATAGATTAATCTTTCCTGTTCAATATTTTCTGGAAAATAGAAGAAGACTAAATTGTTTATTTAGTGACAATTGGGCACTATACAAAAATTATAAAGAAAAGTTTCCTTCGTCAACTAAAAATGATTCATTGCAGAAAGACAATAAATGGAAGTAAAAAAATACGATAAATAGACTTGACAATTGTACATAATTAGAGATAAGGAAATGATATTAAATGAGACTATCTAAAAGGAATCAAAGCATTCGCCGTGGAGATTCCGCCGGTCTATCCACGGTTGCGGTTGTAGGCAGGCGTTCGAGGATGGCAAGTTATCCCACAGACAGATACATTGTCATTAGCAGAGACGGCTCTCGTCAGTTTGGCTTAAACCGAGATCGAACGACCTCGTGAGAATCACTCATTACAAATTCGAGTACAGCCCCCAGTGCACTCTAGCGTGTCCCGGCGAGTCTCTGTTATCAACAACACTTCCGCCAAATACGTATAACTCTCTCGGTATTAACTATTAGGTCTACTGGAAAGTTCTGGCCGCAGTCGATAGCAGCTAGTATTAAAGCTGAACGTCGCATACACACCGTATTGTGCGAGACAGGTACAGCGGATGGAAAAAGTATTACTGCGCTCTGTTGATTTGTGCGGTAACTGTGTATCAAGCAGCGTTAGAAGAAAAACAATGCATTGCCAATATTGATTTATCCTTTCGTTTCATACCGTTATTTTTATATTCTACATTTAATTGTAATCAATATTTATCATGAAAATGTATAACTCGTTGCCTCTAATAAAAATTCAATGTGATTCATTTTAACGATCACATATATTTCACATAAATTGTTTATATAATCCATATATTTGTAAATGCGATTTTATAATGATAACGTGAAATGTAGACTAAATCTACTAATTGTGCAATTTAAAAATGTTATCCATTAGAAACTATACATGTTATGTACAATTGTATAGACCTTATTTAGAGATTTTACTAACTCACGATAATAAAAACAATATGTGAATATAATCGTTCTGAAATCGTACTTCTGAGTTATTGAAAACCAACACAGAAAACGCGGATAATGGAACAGTATATGAAACACATGGAGATACGTGTAAGAAATGATTACTGTATGCAATGTTACCTGAATTTGGCAGACAACTTCACCGTAGGGCCAGCATCCGTAAACAGCTGGCAGGAAACCGAAAGGAGTAACCA
Organism: Augochlora pura; assembly: GCF_028453695.1. NCBI lineage: Eukaryota > Metazoa > Arthropoda > Insecta > Hymenoptera > Halictidae > Augochlora > Augochlora pura. The sequence goes on from NC_135773.1 coordinate 25,372,666, forward strand.
GCAGTCCAATGGCCAAGTCATTACTTGCCAGACTTGTCAGCAAATATCTCGGCTGCAATAAAGGTGAAGAGAACCTGTTGATCATTTAGATAACATTGGTGGCATGTTATTTGTCTTGTGAAACGAGTTTAGAGTCGGACTTCCCTGAATATGAACCGTGTACGAATACGATTAGCTCACGCTTCCCGGGACCTTCGTGAAAGTAATTAAAGTCTTATTAAGGACTCAATTAACCCTTTGACTGTGATGCACTCTCGGATAGACCCGTCGATAAAGAAAGAAAACTCGATATCGATAATGGATAACAAGTTTCGTTTGATAAACGCGATGTTCAATGCTCCACGGCGGACCGTTTCGACGAAACTGGAACCGAGTACGGTCAGGATTATTTATAATTTTATGTGGCAATTTGTCTAACAGATCTTTCAATGCGGACCTTCTAGACGCGTCAGTTTTATTATAGACGATGATGAAATATGTGCAAATTTAAATTAAAAAGTTGAAGGAAACAAAAATGTCATTTTAGTTTCAAAATGAAAGTAGCGAAAGATTTGAAAGTACAAATGCGACGGATCAAAATTTATAATAACCATTCTGCGAAATTATTGTTCCAGGCATATTTGAGACTTTAAGAAAACAAGAATACTAAATAGTTGAATGAAGTTTTTAGGCTCCAAAAATGTTTAAGTAGCATTACAAATAAAATCCGAACAAATTTTCAGCTGTTCAAAGAAATTTTTCGACAAGGCACCGTCATTTCTTACTGGATAAGCAAACTTGATAATCGTGGCATTTCACTGTGCACGAACACTCGTGCATACAGCAATCCGGCCAAATGGTGTGAAACGGACAGCTCCTGATAAAGCAGCGAAGAACGTGTTAAATTGACAAGAAACCCGAACGGTGGGTTGGAGAGTGCGAAAGAGTGTGAGAAGCAAATGCAATAAAATGAAATTGCTGACGAAGAAAACGAAAGGAAGACCGTGCAAAGGAACCTCGGGGAAAGTGGTAAAGCCATAAAGAGTGAAAGTACCGGGGTTGCTAAAGGTTTGGTCGATAAACGTACACCGAAGTTTGCGTGGCTCGCACGAGTCTTGGGGGAGAAACATGGGAAAGGGGGGAAGTGTTATGGAGAAAGTTGAGAAAAGTCACGGAGTGGAAGAAAAAAAAGAGATCCTGAAGAAACGCGACGAAGGTACGAGGGACATTGCTGAGATACGGTAACGCGGGCTTGATCGTCGAATGTTTACCGTGGAAGAGCGAAGAAAAATTGAAATTGAAAATTCGTTGATGGGGAAGACGAACGGGTGACAGCAGTGCCGCGACTACCACTCGACAATTACTAAATTCTATCATAAATAATGCATGTCACGTTAAATCCACTATTTACGATTAAATTATAATTATTTTTCTTTAACATATGAAATTATGAACAAGTGAAATTGATGTACTGAAATAGAAATTATTCATATCTTGACCCAATGTTTACAGCGTGAGGCTGACTATTACAATCATTTTGATCGCAATTTTTAGGTTATAATTAGAATTTTATAAGACCACGGGGATTCGTTTGGTTCGTTCCGATAACTAACCACTTGTTGCAATCTTTTCTCGAATAATTCATGCTAATGGAAATTTGCAATAACATATACGATGCACGAATGGAACGAATGGTCGCTATTTTATGAAAATAAAATACATTCTAGAGCTCCAGAATGCTAACAAATCTGTTCGAATTATTTGTTACCGTTTTTCGACTAAATTGCAACACATAAATTTTCGGTTGCACCATAATCTATGGCTTGTTCAACAAGTTGGTCGAGCAGCTGTGAATAAACGCACATAATGACTATTTAAGTGGAACAGGGTTGGATTAGTCGGACGGAACAAATAGCTGAGGTTGCTGTATCTAAAGCCTACTTAACGCGCTGATGTTTTCTTTACCCACACCGACACGTTCTATAAATCGACTAGAACCATATATGTATGTAGACTGTTTCCCAGGTTACGGACCGTTTGCACGTACCATTGCCAACCGAGTGGCGGCGCAATGAACGTTGCATAATTGCTAACAAAATAATGGCTTTACTGCCATTCAATTCGCACGTGCTCAAAATAAAAACTACTTTTCCATTGAAACTAGGACTAGGCATTTAAATAAAAATTTGAATATTGATTTCGATGATCTTTAAATATGCTGCCGTAATAATTATTTTGAATAACTTTTTCCTAGGCGTGATACAAACACGTAATATAATTGTTCGCTAGTTTCTGAAATGGTTCAGGAAGAACCATTGTTAAAGTTGGGTACCGAGTACACTTCGTTCTGACAGGATCTTCCACGGGAAAGTACGGAGAAACAACTTTTGGCAAATCTTCAGAATAAGAGCATGTTTCGTTTTTTTATCGCGTTGAAGTTGAAGTATGTTGTCAGGCTCAATATTCTGAAATAATATCCGGATGTAATCCAAATCTAAGCCCAGATTTTATTGAGTTCAGAAGAAAGTTCGTAGCGTTATTATATTTTCTTTTATTTTACAAAGATTTGTAGCCGTTTGCGAAGGTCTATAATTTTCATTCGATAGAACTGTTTCTCCTCTTGTTAATTTCACTAATACCATTTTCCGATTCGTTTCCTTCAGAGAAACGTACATTTCTCAAAAAGTTGCGCTAGAATAAATTAATTATTAAATAAATTAAACTACACGTGACTTTAGATATATCATGTAATTCAACGTTTTGAATTGCTTTGGCTTGTAATATTTATATTGTAATAAGAAACACATAACACGAAGGCTGCGTCGTTTTCTATTGCGTGTGCTAATCAATCTACGTGTGCGTGTATTAATAGATAGATATATGCAGACAGGATAAACCCGACGTACGAGTGGGCCACTTTTCAGGATCAAAATTGTGTTTTGGAAATGACATTCGCCGTCTGTGCTTGAAATCCCGTCGGTTGAGTTTTGATATGTCCTCGTCGACTTTCATGAGCGGACAGGTTTAATCGTACAACCTGACGCCCGTTCATTTTCGTAGCTTGCAAATGCTAGTTCTTAATTTGTCCGAAATGGGCAACAATTTGCTACGCGAGTGTAATCCTCAACGTACAGATCTCTGTAAAAATAACCACTGCTTCAACACGTTTGGAACTACTACGTGGAAGTCAAGCTGTTGTTTATTTTATTTAAACAATTCATCGTTAGGCGAATATAGTAAACTTGATAAAATAAAAGATTTAATGTTGTAAGTAGACAAAAACATCTACTCTAAATGTCAATTTATACAATTCTTGTTTTCTTAAATAAATTGAACTGGGTTTTAAACGTTAATTAAAGGCTATTAGCGACCTTCTAGTTTTAGACCTTATATTTTGTTTATTAAACCAGTTTCTCTCAGAAATTTTAATAGGTCCTCGACTTTGTTGCTGTTTCTGTTATCCTTGAGCAGTGGGTTTAGTTTGTGTTCGGTGCTCAGAGAATTGTATTTTCGGCAGTTTGAGATTAGCTTGGTCCGTAAACAATAATTTATCAACCCTGAAACGATCCTAAAAGGTTCGCCGAGCGTTGGTTGACCCCTTGTACAGGATCATCGACCCCATTCGGAACCCGTGACCTAGATCAATCATTCCGAACGGTATGGTAAAGCCGCCGGGTGGTCATAGTTTCGATTACATCCGTAAATATGCATCCTGCATGGTAAATCTAGCGTCCGTCCTCAATCACTGGACGGATCCCGACCGAACTGCCACGCGCACACTTAGATTGATAGATTGTCACACATATGGCCAACCGAACTCAAATTTCAATTTGTCCACGTGTTTTGCTTGTTTGCAAGTTTCAAACAAAAATCGGAAAGTTGATGAAAAATGTATAAAAAAGAATATACTTCGAATCAAAACTGCTCAACTAACTCGTAAACTACGATGTTTATGTTTATGTATTTATGATAGATATAAGAATTATATAAAAATGTGTATATTATTATAATTTTGTGTTATTCTCATTATGCTTTTATCGCAAGATATTTTTTAGTTATAAAATGAAACTTCTACTTTATTTTGATTTTTAGAAAATAATCTATAACTTAATGTAATCGATAATCATTGTATATTTTTTTTTAATTTAACGATTCAGGATATGCCACTTTGTGGTTCGTAATTGGAATAGAAGGAGCAACCGTGAGATTCAGAGTCTACGTATCAGAATAAGTAGAATAAACATATACTATTCCCGTGAGACGTTTACAACCTCGTCGCGGCGTACCGCGAGTTTATCCAACGTCGGCGGCACACTTTTCATTCAAAGTGCGATAAAACGACGACGAAAAATCGTACATCAACTTTTTCTAGGCTATTGTAAAGGAAAAGCCTTCCCTGTACGAAGTCAGCGAACCGCGGCAAATATTTCTTGCGTTCTGTAGACGGGATTGAATTTTCTGAAGCTAATATTCACTCGAAACGAAAACAACCTTCGATTTCTCGCTTCATTGTTTTCTTAATCGAGTCCGTAGAGTTTCGAATAATTGAGGGGGTTAGTTTAGAAATATTATATATATTATATTTGCTAGATCGACGAAAGTTGTTTTCAGACATACGCATTTAACACTAGGTTTACGAGGCGCGTCAATTTCAATCAAAATCGATTATCTTCCACGTCTTCGAGTTTAATTTTTATTTTTTAAATTTTCTATATGGTTTCTGTAAAATGGAATACAAAATATCTTCGAGTGCAAAGGGTTAAAATTTTAGCTGCATGTCTGGAGTCTGGAAGCAGTTCCAGCGTCACGAAACATACAAAATTGGAAGTATGTTTTCGAGATATCGAGCTGTAAGTATTCGAAGAAACGTCTCTTTAACTCACTAACCTGTGCATGAATATATTTGCTGTATCGTCTGCTGTTAATGACGCAAATCACCAGGAGGTTTGCGCAAAGGATGCCGAGGCTCAGGGAAAGTATTAACGTAGCTCGCAGCAGTTCCCCTAATCCTGGCGCGGTCCAAGCGGGCTCGGACGTGTCTCTCCGCCAGCAGCTGCTGTTGCTCAGAGCAGGTGCGAGCATGATCGTCTGCTTGTGCTCCATTTTCCCTTTGAGTGTCGTTTCTAATATTTAAAATTACTTTCAATCTCCAAGCCCAGACGAGACGCTCCTGTCTCGTGCGAGGCTGGTCTGACGCATGTGTTCCTCGATAGATTTTCATCCCTGCTATACCATCGGTCTTGCTGGTCTCGCTTTTTCATAATTCGGTACTATCGCCACGGTCCTCGTCATTGTCACAGACCCCGGGATGCTTTTCCGTGATCACTTTCCCGTCGACCGTCGCGCGTCGCGCGAACGCTCAAGGATTCTCTGTTTCCGGACGATCGGGCAGGCGATTGTGACAATAATGCTGGCGGTTTGAGTGGCGCATGACGTCAAGGCACGGCTTCTTATGTTTCAGTGGGGACACCTGAAACGGAAAATTGTTTGCGACGTGAAAATATTTGCGGAGCTGAGCTTGACGGACAGTTGTCGATATATCGTGTTACTCGCGGAATTTTATGTCTATCGGAAAAAAAATTCGCTACGTTCTTTTAAAGAAGTTTACCCGGAGTCGTACCACGAGAAGTTCATTTATTTGCAATGATTTTTATTATTTTATGTATTTACATCGTCTCTTGTTTGAAAAGCGTCCAACGAGATCTTGGCAACCGATGTCGAACGTATTATTTCGAAATAATAACGTGCTAGAAATAATCTTCCGTAAAGAGAGCAAAGACTTTTTAATGATGCCCCGAAGGGGTCACTAATTTACTCTGTGTTTCTCTATTTGAAGTTTTTTGTGGCATTCGTTGGAACGGTATAGTGTACTGTATTATGAGACTGTGTTTCGCACAATCTCTTCAATTTATTGACCTTAAATACACTGAACACCTTATATTTATGTATTCGTATACATCAATATTTAATAGCATATATAATTAAATTGTTAAGCTTAGACAAATAGACAAGCTTTCAACGATACTCGTTTCTAAGATTGTGTCTGCAACGAAATAATACCAAAGTACAAACGTAAGTAGTAAATCGAGTTATTTTAACGGGTTTACAAAGTGCCGTGCAACTGCTGCTACTACAAGGAATTAATTGAGCCACGTGTTCAACTGCTACGGCTGCTTGGGTCGCGTACATATACTACGTGCTTAGAATATTTTTATTGTCAAAATTAATTGTTATGCGCAGCGGTCGCCGGACGTTACTGTAATTTTATTGTAATAGCTCTGCAAAAAGTCTGCCGGGTGTGAAATTTCACTGCGACATTGCCGTTTCATTCCTAATTGAAAGAATAGGATGCTTTCGTGAACATTTTCGAAGAAGCCAGCCATTAATTAACATTTCACTACAAGGAAATTGTGATACAATTTTGTAGTAATGTAGTTAGTAAAAATAATGTTAAGAAATACTAAAATCGTTACATAATGAATAATTCTCGCGTGAAAGAATGTATTCCATATCGATCGCGGCAGTAGATTTAATGTAAAACGCGACTAATTTTTACAAAAATGTTTATATTACATGTTATATTATATTATTATATTATATGTTTATATTAGTATTTTTATAGCGCAGTAGACAAATACATTTTATAATTAGCATACTTGGTGAACAAAAATTTGCAAAATCTTCTTTACACAAATGGCCGACGCTTTAATTGCTACGGGTTGTAAAAGATCTTTCATAAATATCTGAATGATAAATTCACAATGTTGAATCGTTTAAAATGAAGATATGAAAATTGAGAATTCCGAACCGGTTACGATACTCAGTATACACGGGCGAAGAAAAATCGATGGCAAGGGTTGAATAACGAGGACGTACGTAGTTAACGAGCGGGAACGAATCTTGGCGGTCGTAGGTTTCGTTATAATTAAAAGGGGGCCGTTCTTCCGCGAGTCGCCTCCGGACATTCATTTTGTTTCATTTCACTTTTCTAAAATTCTCTTTTCAACCCCGCAATAATGCTTTCAGAAACATTTTAAAGGCGTCAGAGAAGTTGAAGGAGTCCCTTTATTCAGCAATTTCCCTATTTTGTCCACTATCTGATTATAAAGTGATTATCGCTTTCGACGTTGGTTTCCTCATTATTCGGAAGGAAGGTGAAATATTTTGCTGAACGAATTAAAGATATCATCTACCGCGGAGACTACTCCGAAGCAGCCCCGTTAATTCATCGATTGTGTCGCCCGATTACTTTTATGTCGTTTCTGCGTAATTATAGTCCAAGCAAAAAATAGATTGACGAATTCATTAGCGAAGTAAATCGGCAAATATTAACAACTGATCCGAGAATTTCATTCAACTGTATTTTTATACATCTTATCATATTCAAATATAATTTATGAGTGATTAATTAATTATAAAATTACAAGGGAAGCGTAATTTTTAATGTTCTATAGGAATAGATGAAGCTATCTAAAATGTACTAGCTTATTTGAAAAATAGGGTTGCATGTAAATAACGTAATAGCGTCGATGATATTAAATATGTTTCTCACTTGAAACATGAAGAGTTGTTTCTTTAGTCCTTCGATACGAAAAAGGATCGATAAAAGAGCGTATGTCTGAAGCGTTTTTACGAGAATTACTTCCCCCGAAAGTTTCATTATACCGCTTCGCTGTGTTTGCTTGTAAGTGGCAAAACCTCTAAGGTAAAGGTTAAAGTAGGATACACTTACTTAGCTGCTACTCTACCGTTCCGTCATAAGATGAATTTTTTAGCAGCCGCTTGGAAGGTTTGTACCAAGCACACCTGAGCTCCAGTCTCTCGTACACACTTCCATACAGCTGACAATTTTTCTTCACAATCAAGGCTGCTATATATAGCGACGGAGGAATACGATTCACAGTTTCTTATCGCGTACGAAAAGTTGAGGGTGGAGAAAAGTCACGGCGCGGCAGGTCTTCTCCCCCAATGACCCAAGAGGATGAGTTCGGTCGTTGACGCTCGACTACCGTTTCCACCTCCCTCCGCAGGAAACGTGGGTGCATATGCACTCGCCACCGAAAATCAAACCCCGCCGAAGAGAGTATCAACAAATCTACGGATCGTTCAGTTCGCCCACAATTAGCTTAGAATGGTAAGCTAACTTTTAAAAATGTGTAGAACGAACTTGTATAGTTTATGATATATATACTTATATTATACCTTATAATACACAGCTGATTTCGACTAACTTCCAAATTCTCGTGTCGTCGCATCTCGAGAGTGTACGACTTTTGTAGACTTTTTTACCAAATGCGTTCACGGTTTTTGTCTGCGTCGCTGGTGTGCGCCCAGCCGGAAAACACCATGTCAGTGCAGCAACCGCTGATTAGGTACTAGGTAAAACCTCCACGGTATCGAATTAGAATCCGTCCATGCGAATGCGGAACCATAGATTAATTTTAAACTATAATTAGATTAACTTACTCGAAAATTAATTAAAATAATTCACGGAATTCTCGTTATTCCAAATGAATCCTTTTGTTATAATTACTACATTTTTGTCTATTCGACATGTATAAGTAACTATCTGAAGGAGTATTTTAAAAACTAAATTAATAAAATTGTTAAGTAACGTGAACAATTCTATATATCACAAATAATATACAATGTACACAAGTGTCAAGAAGCTCCGTCATAAGAAGGTTCATATTTTTACAAGGATTATTGTTAAAAATAATATATGTACGCGGGACTGTATTTAAATCTCGCCCGGCCATGCATCATTTTAAACATTCAAAAATATTTATCACTGCTTTCGTAAACGTATTACGTCGTGAATGGATGGAAACTTCAATGACGATATTTCCAAAGAGATTCTCCTAAGACTCTGACTTCGATTTACGAAGGTTCGAACGAAATAAATACGCGTTTGAAAATATCTATTTTCGCTCAATGTGGAATACGTGACACACTCTGTACCGTCTATCGGTCCACCGGATAATCAGTATTCACTATTACTCGTCACATTTTTCGTGTCATATGCATTTATGCATTTATGATAATAAGGAGAGAGAGCGGAATATAAAACAGTAAAAACTTTCGAAAAATTTAACGGCACGATGAATTATCCAAATATGAAATGCGTGCCTAATGCGAAATATTATAATATTAGAAAAATCTAACGTCTTCTACTGGCGACGAATACAATTCCATATTATCCTATACCATAAACGCTATGTATAATGTGTATATGTATGGGGAGGTGGGGGAGACTTCGGTATAAAGAGTAGCGTAAAATTTGTTACAAAACCGTGATGTTTCAACATTTATAAAGCCATTGCGGACAAGGAAAGTGTGCGCGTAAAAACGATATTATCGCAGAGTTTACGATAAACAATTAGTTAAGTATAACGCAGTTCCAACTTCTTAAAATGAATAGAGAAAGAAATACAGTTTCATTTAACCTCTGGCGATTGCTTCGGAAACTGGCGACTAATTTAATTTGGTAGCTATTCAGTTGGGTGTAGCGAGGAAATCACGAAGTTCAGAACAAAAGCCTTTGAACATATGCTCGAGAGAAATGGGTACATATGAGCTTAAACGTTCCTAATCGTTGGCTATTGTGTAATTGTTAGAAACGTGCGTTGTCCGAGGGGTGAGAACGTGCGACGGAGATTTGCGAGGCTCTACGTGTCCCCCCCCCCCCCGCAAATCGGCAGCAGATCACCCTAAAACTCTGTCTCCTCGACCGAGGCCGTCTTTGACAACGTGCGAGTCAATTAACCGCGACTCACGCGACAGGTGTAAGCACCTTGACTCGCGGTATGGGGCTACCGCTAACCAGTACGATGGTCTAACCTCATCAATCAGTAGCAGAGCGGCGCAGAGCGAATCGGATACCCTCGGTGCTTGAAAACGCCGGGGACTGGGCAGGCACTCGTGCAGCCACTTTACCAACCTACCCGTGCTACCATTTAGGGAATAGTTTTCCCATCGTGAGGTCCACCGGCCACACTTCCGGTTAAGTTATCTTCAATTCTTGGCTCCGATAGATCGGCTCAGGTACTTCGGACTAGTCAACTACAGTACTGCAGCGCGGCCTCGCGAGATGTATCACGGTAATGGAGCGGGAAGTTCAATTAGGTCGTTTGTCGTGCACTTATGCAAAATCAAGGATCGACTACTTGGCATTCAGACGGTAAACTCATAAACAATCTATGTTATTTCTATTGAAATTTGTATGGTGAGGGAAATTTCTCACTTGAATTTTTTCTCACTTATCGATGTTATTTCAATTTAGACAGAATTTTTCGATGGAGTTGTATGATACAGTTATACTGATTTTTTTTTTAAAGAGAGATCTATTAACCTACATTTTAAATAAGAAATGCCTTCACAAAAGTTAATATAGTACAATTTTTATTTTTCCTGTATGGTACAATTTTTTGCAATTACAATATGTACTGCATAATAGACGTTTACTATAAAACACTCGTCATGTTTAGTTAATCTTAAAAGTTAAATAATACCTGACACGTAGGGCGAAACTATTTAAAAGAAAAACACAAGACAATCATTGAAAGAGATAAGAAGAATTTAACTGGAAAAAGATGTGACGCGAAGTCAGATTTCACGCTTGAATAAAAATAATGGTAAAATAGGTCGAAAGGAGGCGAGGATTTACCTTAAAATGATTTGACTGCGTGAGAAACTTGCAGAACGGGGGGAGGGGGAGGGAACAACTCCCAAGCATCTCGCGAACTGTAAAAGTTAAGTCATAATGGTACCGAATACGCTCTGCTAGGTGAGCTAAGTTTTCTTTTTGAAAAATTTACAACTACTTCTGCTTTCGCCTGGAAAAATTTGTCCGCAGGAGAAAGTAGAACGCGCGATGAGATAATGGCTTAAAATGCACCTCTCCTCCTCATCCTTTAAAAGGACGTTCTTTCTCGGCGAAGTGTTCGAACGTCGGACCTAGAAGGCAACTCGTAAAATCAGGTCAGGAGTAGCAGCGATAAACGAAATAATAACCGAGCACATACCTGCTATTTACTTATCACGTTTCTTCGCTCGTGTATTTCAAGAAAATGTTTCAAATCAAAAATACGTCCGCGACGTTTTTAATTTATTTTTATATTGAGAAATCGTTCAATCGACGATAAGAAGGAACATTTCTTATAGGATTTAACAAATTTTATTTACTGAAATTTGTTAGTAAATAAGTCAGTAATAATTCAAGATTTATATATTGTAGATAAAGAATTGGCGATATATTTTCAATTATTATAACTTTATGAAAAAGAACATAAAAAGGATTTTCTCGTATAAAATATTATCGTAAATGTGAAATATAAAAAGAAGCAAATATTTATTTTCTTTCGTTGCAAATTTGTCTGGTGTAATATTTAATTTTGTTTAATTTCATGGATTTTATTCTTGAATCAGAAGATACGTAACATTGCAATAGTTTGAATATTATTGTACGCAGAAATGCGTGTAAACTGATATACTTAACAATTTTCCCTTCCTCTGGCCACTTTGTTTCACTCGTACGATAATAACTGTACAATGCAGTGCTGCGCGCTGTACGTACTCTATTGAAATTCTGATTCAGGTCGACATGCATAATTTTTGAAAAAGTCACGCACAAATCGTTGCACAATATTATACCTGTCTACTAGGAGAAATGTACGAGCGCATATTAAATACTTGCTCTACTGAGAGAATGCATTTTTCGGTACATAAATTTGTCATCATATATCAGCTACACGCATTGCGATTCTCGCGATCGCAAGTGTCGGCGCGTACGCCGCACAAAAGATTTTTTAGTCTGCTTCACAAATGTTTTCCACCTTGGAAATTCAAGTTACAAGGAAAGTTTTACAAGATTCGCGAACTGTGAAACTAAATACGCGAAATATAATGTATGGTCCATAATTAGATTGAATATAAATTGCTTAAAGAGTTTAGAGATAATATCGTGTTAACCTAAACTTATTAAAATTATTAAAATTATTAAATAATTTCAAACGTCCGAGCTTGATGTTCTACAAAGTTATAGCTATGAATCGCAGATATTCGTGCAGTTCGGTATGATAATGGAGAAATTCTATAATGATATTAAAAAGTGTAATCGTATTACTTGAAAATTATATTAATGTAATGTTCAAGTTACATTTGAAAGAATTCATCTTCGGTCTACGTATACGTACATTCAGGCTTGAACAGATTTAAGCGACGTTCAGTGTTATCGGACACACCTTCGCTCGAACTAACCCGTTGCTTCCAACTACTGTTACGCTCTTGTTCTCCCCGGTATTATGTGGTGTGACATGTGAAAATTTGAGCCGCGAACTACAGAACACCCTGAATAGAGAATTCTATCCCCCGTATCCGCATCAATTTGAATTGATAACATGATTATAGAGAGCAGTGGGCATTACTGTGTCAATACGATCATTGGATGGTGGTGGTTCGCTTCTACCTTGTTATCCTTCACGTATTGCCAACTAGCACCATATTACAGTCGTATCGGTGATACAATTACAGCGAGCTCGCCAAGAGCGATTATATAATGACAGAATATTCTGTTTTCATGAACTGACCATCAACGCCGTCTGATTTACTAAGAAATTTCGACAATTTCAATTATATCGTTTTGACATGGCTTCCAACCAATCGAGCGATGATGCATGGTTTCAGGCGCATCCCAATTTATTCATCGAACATCTCTAGATATTCGTCAAAATAAACAAGCGAATGCAGTAAAATATAATAATAAGATAAACGTAGTAAAATAAACAGATGAAGTAATTATAATCTTGCACGTAACAAGTAATAAGTATTGATAAAATATTATTTGATCAAAAATCGCAAAAACCTCAGCAAAGTACATATGGAAAATATGATTGCATTATTTTATCATGATGAAGTGCTGCTACGAATCGAACATGCACCTCATAATATTGACAGAGGATTTGTAAAAGGGAAGTCCGATGCATGCTCGCCCAATTGAACCGAATTCCACAGTTTCTTTACAGAAATTTAATTACGCGAGTAAAGGTACGTTTCACGAAATACCGTCGAACAAAATGCTGAAATGACTAAATTGCAGATATTTACACCCGTCGGGTTAATGGTTAAAATGTCACAAACCGAATGCGATCATCGATCCATCATTCGACGCATTTATCAAGAAATTTTATTTACGCTGTGATAAACCCCGGTTTTCATCATTTTAATTATCGGAGAAATCGAGTTACCTAGTTTTGTTTTAATTTCGTCGGATAAAGCGTGTGTGAAAATTCTTTAAAAATTTGAAACACGGTAACTATCGATAATCTTCTAATAATCTAATATTCAGTCCATTGTAAAAATTTAAGATTGTCGATAGTACTGTATAGCAATGATTTCTTTTACCCTTGTGAAAGAATGTTCTATAACATTTGTCACGCAATGTTCATAACGAAAATATTCTGTTAGATCAGCTGTTAATATAACTATTATACATTATAATATTTGTACACAACCATATTTGTATATAACCATTATGTACACCGTTAATATGAACAACAAATAGTGATTAGTCATTTCTCAGGGCGAGTACGCGCACGCAGAGTTAACAAATATTAAACTTAACACCTTCCATTGACAAGAATCACAAATTAATATTGGCACAGTACGTCCCTTAAATAAATATTTGAATTACTTGGAAAGTTTCATCTGAGCCGGGACACGGATGTTTTGACAGTGCCTGTTTCCAAAAAAGATTAAGAACCACTGGTTCGGATAATCTCTTGAATCGTATTTCACGCGCTTATTCTCGATCTCTCGCACTTTCCACGGCAAAACATTAAGTGCAGTAGAATCGCGTATCGTTTCGCGCACCTGCGCTAGGCGCATCTAAATTAAAAACTTTGACGAAAATATCCGAATGGGTAAAATCGCTGAAGTTTGCAAGTTATACGAGCATAGCGGAGAACAGGCGAAGAGTTTTTCAACCTTTGTTGTTTGTGCCCGCGCCCATTTTGACTTTGCTCTTCAAAGTTTTAATTTATCGTGTTCGCTGGTAGTGTTTGTTTCGTTAATAACCATCGCGGTTATAAAATTCTACCGAATAGAATGCATCCATTTCTAAAACGGAAAATTATCAGGGATGTCCATAAGTAATGTCGTTTTTCTCGTACTTGTACGAAACTCTTGTTTCTAACATTTAATACAAATTAATTTCGTAATAAATACACTAAATATTCATGAAATTAATTAGATAAAGGATTATATATTATTATATATTTTATACATGTATTATTATGTATTATATATATTTTATATATTACATATATTATTACATCTAATATATGTTTATTATTTTATATTATTCATTACGCAATAATAAATCACATCCATGAGCAAGATAATGTTTATTCAACCTAAAAGAATACAACATTACTTCTGCCTACCCTGAATTCAATTTAATCAGTATCTTAATATTTCAAGCATAATAATAACAATGACGGGAAACTGGTGAACAACATCCTAAGCATTACTTACTCTCAAAGTCGTGAAAAACATCCACTTTCCGAGGACGCTGAGCGGAGTTTGCTTCAGAAGATTACGCTGATCGATGGTATGTTTATAAATGATACTAGATACGACGCGACGGCGGCTAGCGTGTCTCTCAGAATGTACATTGGAATAAGTTTACGAAGTTAAACAGAAAAGGTACGAAGAAAATGATTTTCTGACGTGATGATGACGTTCCATCTTCTTCCGCGTGTAGGACGAAATGGAGTGCAACTATTTACACACGTCGTAGACACACGTATCAGCAACGTCTTTGTCCTCCCCCGTCATCGTCTTTAGCACATATTCGTGAGCTGAATCTGAACGGTTCTGTCGATTCAGGGCACAAACGCCCAAAGGAAATATTATATATTTAACGACACGAACGTCTTACTTTAGCAAACATTTGCTCTCTTTTGACTATGCACAATCCTACTTTTTCTATGTATACGATCGATTGCGATATCATTTTGTTACTTATTTATAATTGCAAACTTTCAAGACAAAGTTTTCACGCATTTTTCGGGTCTATTTGATCTACTCACATTTGTGAGATTGTAAAAATAATACAGAATAAACTAAATAATAAAAATATTTACAGTCGAATAACCGGTCGAATAACTTTAGCAGCAACAATCATAGATTGAAAAAATATGGGATTTCAATTTCAGCAAATAGAATAAACTTTGCATGTTGGCTAATGTCACTGGCGTTACGCAAATTTCGAACGCGTATTGCAAATTTTACTTAAAAGAAATAAACATTAATCCCATTTTACATGTCTTCGACAATTTCGATACAATGACATAAAACCATGTGACAGTTTGGAGGCAGTCCACTTTAATCGTCACTCGTTTCGTCGATCTGGCATTGACCTCATCAGCAGTCTCGAGTCAGCAATCGATGTCTAAGGTTCCTCTTGCATAAATACGTCCTCTTCGTACACTAAAGTTCACAGTGTTCAATTTCGGTATACAATGGAACCTTTATTATCGGAAATGATAAGGAGATGGGACCGTTCGGATAATAGAATATCCAGAGAAGATAACATCTCTCCTGTTCCCAAACTTTACAAGATCTCCGATCAATTAGCGTAAACGCAGAATAACATTCATCGCAAACAAACGAAAACGTATATTTCGTTTACATCGTTTTCTAGTTGTAATGTCTGTTCCTACTCTTCTTTTATGGTATTTTAAAAACTGATATGGAAGTTCTGACAATAGAGGTTCTACTGTGCTCGAACCATTTTGCAAAATTGAAGTTCGTGTCTCGAGGTAGCGCAACGCCCTTATATTTTTCGAAACAATAGCTGATTTTTGTTTTCATATTTGCAAAATATGTGGAATACTTTCGAACAATCGCAGTGCTTGTTTACGGTCTTGTCACCCATAAATATCAGGAAACAATTGCGTTGTGTGCGGTAATTGCTCTGTAAATTATTTATCTAAGCAGGCTTGGGAATACAAAGGGCATTCATCCCCCTCCTCCGAAACCCCATAGGGCGGATATTAATATGCTCTTGTGCATTTCAACGGTTCGGCTGGTTTACCGGCACGACCAATCTATATTATAGATAAGAATTAGCAATTAGCAAGGGTATTGAACTCGGGACAAAAACATTAGTATAGAGTCCATCGTGAGTTACTACATAAACATTTATTTCGATTGCTTTTGTATCCGTCGCGTATGAAAGTATCATTTTCATCGATTGTTTGTAAAAGTCTTCATTTATGGTACTTTTTCGATACATGCAATGCAAAGTCATATAAAAATTGCTGTGAATGGATTGGTTCGGAAAATTCTTTCTCTACTGCTTGCCAACATCCATTTCGTGACACTCTACGTTTTTTTTTTGATCAGCAGCTTTCTGCACATTTATACCGTTTTTCGAGAGACAGGAACTAATGCACGCTATTGGTCATAATGGCTATTCACCCTACTACAATCGCTCAAGGCTGATGACACGTAGGTACACGGATTGGGATGGACAGCTGTTCTATCTGTCATAAGGAAGGAGCCGTAACAGCTAGATTTCTTCTATCCAGAAGAATTTCGCATAAAACGTGCGACATTGTTAGAAATGAAAAGGAATCGTATAAGGACGTAAGTTATCGTCACGCGAATTAATATTTTTATATATCATTTTACAAGAGCTAAAATCATAAGTTATTATTTATTACAATTTTGTATAATTTATTGTAAATGCCAGAATTGTTATTTATTCCACGATACAACGTCGACATTTGCACTAACAAGTTCAGGCAGAAGTTAGCCGAGTGCACCTGTACTTGACCAAATTTCAAACTCAATTTTCTGATAAATAGAGCCTCAACCGAAAAATGTTATTCCGTTCGTTTGCCTATTTTTTCCACGGTGGAACGCGCCATGATCGCTTGTACCACCTCTCTTAATCCATTCTGTATCATTTTAACTTAACAAATAAATTAAGTTTCGCGTTGTAATTTGGAATTCTACAAAAGTTAGACAAGCTCCGACTCGTTAAATAGGAAGTTATTTCCACAACGTTAAACTAAAAGAGCGTTTATGCTCGGAGGAAAGTAAAAACTTGTTTATAGCTTTCCATTGGGGAAAGTAGTTAAGTATACGTCGCATTTATGTTTACGATACCTCATCGTTCGTTTTTAGATCGTCTGAAGTGTTTTAATATAAAAGCGGGAAGGGAAGTCTCCCCCGTGTTTTGTGTAATGTTTCTGGTCATAAATAATTACATTCGCGTTCGGTTTAGTTCAACTTAGACCAGCGTATTGCATTGTGCAGTTAATACTGTATCGTGCGAGGTAAAAAAAAAAATACCTTCGGGAGATTATTCCATCGCTGTTCTATTTTATAACTTGGTTCATTTACGTTCGAGCCAAGAATATTTAATTTCTATTTAAATATAATACAAGAGCATTTAATTTTTATGGAGAGAATTCGAAGTTGACATGAAAGCTTAATATAACGTCTTCATGAAATAAATTTATCGAATCTTATCCCGTTTTTAAATTAATACGGCATAAACTAGTTTAATATTGTCTTCATTGCATACGATTACTGTGTATATAAAAATAAATTTATCTTTCAGAGAAAATTATGGTACACCTTTATACTTAACACTAATTATATTACATACTTTCCTCTTTAATTCATGTTTGCTTAGTTATACAACTATACAAGTGCATTTTCGACTTTTACGATCATCTAATAACAATTACCCAACACTTTACATTAATATTTTATTAAATACATTCGTCAGTTAATTCCGAAATTAATATTTTGACATTGTTTTCAAGTGATTTCATTGCAACTATATAACTATACCAAGTAATAAAAATGCTGCTAAGTAACGCCAATTGCAATAAACGTGCAGAGAACAATTAAACTATAATATCGCGTTGCCATCTCTTATTTCTTCTTAATAACAAAACCAGTACATTAATACATGATTTAATAAATCATTTCTTTTTTTAAAAAAAAACCTGATCAACGAATTATCATAATCGGTGAATACACTGCTATTATGCAATAGAGATCGTTAAAGATCGAGGCACGTCGAGAGTCCCGGTAACTACGAAAACATAAATATCGGCCAGAACAATGATTGCATACCTGTATCTACAGTACGGTGTTCTCGTGCACCGCCAGTAATATTAGCAGTTCCACGAAGAAACACATCACTGACTCGTAACTAACTGTTCTCCGATAATATGAAAAAGTTCAGGTAAACGACGGGTCGCGCGATATTAATTCAGCATTGATTCAATATGAATGAACGGGCGCGCACACAAACACCCTCCTTCGCCGGAGCTAATCAGTCCTCGTCCTTTTCTTCCGAGCGGATTCGTTAACTGTCACTGGCCACAGCCGGGGGTATGCCGTGGGAATTATGAAACGGAGCGAATCGTTGATCGGGTGCCGCGCTCGAAACGATTCGTTTTCACTCGGCGAGAGGTACGACCGACTCGGACACATCCGTGCGCTCCGGATATCCCTAAACGAATTGGCAAGGGTAGAAACAAGAAAAAGGAGCAGAGGAGGTAAAAATCGGACGCGACAACGCGGAGGCTGACGACGCACTGACTAGCTGCTCCCGACAGTCGAACACTCGAGAGAGAGAGCATTCCCCCACTGCACTGACACGTCCCGTTGTGCCAAAACCCACCCTCCCGCGCAATCCTCCTCGATTACACTCTATACCCCTCGTCCTCGGCCTTTGCTGATCGGAACCGAGTGATCTACTTCACCCAGCGTCGAAAATCGCACAATGACATACATGCACCGCGTTTGTGCACATTAAATCGCAACCACTACTTGGCAACTTAACGCTCCATCTAACTATAGCAGTTCCAGCAATAGTTCTTTCCGAATCCACCGCTCGCGAATAACTTTGCGTTAGGCGTTGGGAAAAGTTCCTGCGGGATTCAAACGCGAGCTGTCTGTTTAACAGTGGAGTCAAGTTGTTAGATGCTAATCACTCTAATCTATTGGCGTATTAATTAATAACTCCTTCGGCACGAGTTTCGGGTGCACCCGGTACGTACCAATTTGCGAAATATTCGACAGGATTATATATTTTGAATTTATCTTTTCGCGAACACATTCTATTCCTTCTTCGCGATTAGACGCTCCACGTGCAGCATTCGTCTTAAACGAATCTCTCTTCGTTCGAGTTTATAACGTGTTGCAGAGTCATTCCTTCTTTCCGAGATCTAACGTTAGCACTTGCCTTCTAGAAAATTTTCACGGCTAACTATAATCTCGTGCATTGAGTTACGCAGTACCGAAATCTTCGATTTTATCGATTTCCAGAAAATAAATCATCCGCTGCTTTTAGTACCGCACCACTTTCGACGCGTTTCTATGCAAGAAAGCGTGACACAGAAAATGTAAGCGATAGACGCGGGAAGACAGATCCGGAATAGAAGGAGAACGCGTTAGAACTTCCAATCGGGCGTCTTCTATTTTTTTGTGCGAGTAGTAGAAACGGTACAAGGTCTTGTTTTGTCATGCAAAAAAGCTACAAGCGCGGTAACGTGCATTTTATGAGACGTCCTCCGACGAAGTCGCTTCCTTGTCGTAAATGCATTACATCGGAATACTTCAACGACATCGGAACAATTTTTGTCGTGAATTTGAGCGCGCGCGTTCACGCCATTTGAGAATAAATACAGACGGACAGTTTGAACAAACTTTTTACCTACGTTTTCATCTGTCTCGCAAATTCGAAAATACCCTTCTAATTTCAAAGTCATGAAAAATGGAAGTACGAATATGGAAACGAACTAGTGGAACATATTAAATGTGTATAACAATGGAAATAAGTCTAGCTTTCTATTAATATTAATGTTATACAGTAGATTTGTGAATTGAAATAATTTTTGAAGATAAAACGAATTTATATATATATAACATATATTTATGTTCACTGCCGAAGACTTCGCACTCCTCGGTTTATAATACTTGATCGATAATAATACCAATTGTCCGAGTTTCACTGCTAGCGAACCTATGGAGACCTAAATATAGTAAGATAAGACATCGTAACACTTTCGCGTAACAAAAGTTTTATCTGTGGAGCCGAAGTTTCATTTTTCTTCTTTTATACATCAATCTGATATTGTTATATCGATTTATCTTATCATTTTTTTTTCAAAGATATTATACAATTCCATTTGGAAAGATATTTAGGTGAACCTGTGATTTTCGTATGGAACTGTACAGTTTCTTTGAGAAATAGTAGACGATATTAGTCTATAATGTCTAAACAAAATATTGCAATCATCTGTTTAAAAGATTACAAACGGTGCTAGTTTTAAGTGTATTCCTTTAATTGAAACTTTACTTTGAACAAGCAACACACGCCAATTCACATTTCAATCATTATTAGTTATATTTGATAACAATTTGCACAATAAATAACCAAGAAAACATCTATCAGTTCAGCTCGTAAGATAAATTAGTATAGCTCTTCAATGGTTCAAGTAGTCCGAATAATTCATAACATAAATTTGTTAATGAATGTGATTTTTAATGCGATGAAGTTATCTATCAAAGCCTCCATACAATTTTCTGTGCAATGGAGCGATGCCGTGCTCCTACGTCTACAGGATGTTCAGCAACAGGTGGAAAGAAATTTAAAAAGTGATTCGTCATGACATTATATGACGAAAATCAAGGGTAGGAATTGGAGTTTATGATTTCGTTTACAAGTTACTATCCACAGAGAACTCCTAATCGAGCGCATGAGTCAGCTCTTTGCATTTGACTCTTGTTTAATACATTGATGAACGTTTTTAATAAAAGTGTTAAATTATTCGTAATGAAATATGTGTGCTCTATATGTTTTCCTATACTAGAGTTCTATTATGATATAGTGATATAGATCCGATACGTTGAATTACTAGAAACATTCTAAGATCAAAAATGTCAATGCAGATTGTCTAACCCTTAAGATATTTAATTTTAATGTTTCTATAGTCTGTTGCTACATGACGTCATCATCTGCTTTTTGACGCAAGTTACACTATCAAGAATATTATGGCAGATAACATTACTAAGTATCTTTTCAGGGTATTGGAAATATCAGTTGCGATAAATCGATTTTTATATGTCACTAACAGTGTAGTAATCTTTTATCATGTAGTAATATTTATATAGTAATACACGTGATGTAATTGACATGTGGCATAATATAATTATTATAAACATAGTATAATTAAAGTTTCTGCATTATTCTAGATTTGAAGTAAGAGAATGATTTTAATATTAGACAAGTTAAAAATTTTAAATCTATGGGAAAATAGAGGATGCCATTTTGAAAAAAGTATATGTAGAAATCGAATGATAGTGTGATATTCTCTTCGAATATTATGTAACAATAATCTTTTTACAATTTGTATTTGTTATTTATTATTATATATTACCCTACATTCTGAAAGTAAAAGAATTATGAACATGAAACTATGCACAAGATACATTAAAAACATAATCAATTTTTTTGTAGAGGTTAAAGATCTTTCAATCGTGCTTTGAACATTTCTTGAATCTTCATTTTACAAATCGTTAATTATTTTCTAAATGTTTCGATGAGAAGGAAAAATACTCTCCGTCATTAACAATTCTCAAAAATGTTAACGAACATCGATAAGAAGTTTAAATTACTTATATATCGGTAACGAGGAACGCGACACGTAAATGGTAATAAGGTTTCTGAAGCTCCATTTTTGTCCAAATAATACATTGGGTGTCAAGTCTACTCTTATGCCTTGTCTATGGCGAAACGTAACTATACTATCTATGAATCTCAAATCTGTGACTCGGTAGCTAGTGGCGCCAATGACGGCAGAATGCTGAAGCTGTTAGCACATACACAATACAGACAGTTGTCTTATGATAACATTTACTTTTTTTAACTTTTATCGACACATATTAATATAAAGAAAATTATGCTTAAATATTAAAAGGAAGAAGATCATGATGCTATCATATATTTATATGTAAAATGTAGATCATCTCGAAACGAATGAACCTGAAATCTGTATAACAATGATCTACATGAAAAAGTCAATCGAAAATGTAACATAACGTTTAAATTAAATTTTTCTCACATTTGAAAAAATCAAATTGGAATTTTGATTAATTTGATTAGAATAATGTCAGAAATCCGTATATTATTTTATTATTATTGTTATAAGTACGAATGCACTTGAAAGAGACATATTTATATAACGATTTGTTTAGAAATTATGTTTTTCGGATCTATTTATTTTAAGGATGTTTAATCTTGTAATGTTGCAAATTACTAACTGTACACAATTTTCATTATTTAATCTATCTAGAATGCGAATCTAGGAATTACATTTTTTTGTTATCTATTGTTTAATACTTTATGCACACTAATCGTCTCTATCGTTTCATTTTTCGAGAACCTGAGTTCTGGAAAAGACGGACTATATTTCAGAAACATGTTCTACAATTTATAAGATTACAATATATACATAGAGCTGTATACGTGGTAAGCTCTATACGTGGCAAAGGTAATCGTTTTGTTTCTCATGACTTACGGATCGCGCCCAACAATTTACGCGCGCACATTTCCCGCGTGGTTCAGGCATAAGTGCATGCGTGCATTCAACCTGGAGGTTGTGTGCGTTGCCCGAGAATCAGCTGAGCGCCAGCTGTGCTCCTCGTAACAACCAATAGGAAACACGCATGCGATTACACAGCAGCGCCACGGATATACGGCCGGTGTTCACTTAGTTTGGCGTTCCCGCGAAAGTAATTCACAAGCGGCAGTTCGTGATTGAAAAGCATTATTTTGTGCATAAATACGACTATCGACAGCATAAAATAACAAATTCAAGTGAGAAGTGTACGGTACATATAAATATAATATATTTTCCGTGAATTTTGTATGAAAGGTGAAGAATAATCGAGCGGGAAGTACAGATGCGCAGTAAGCGTGGGTGCTGCAACTCCTCGGATTTTTGCACCGTTTGCACACAATATTTCATGTTCTTCTACGATTGTATCGTGTTGTAGTGATAAAATGCGTTTCTCTTGGATAATGCATAGTGGTTTACATGAATTTTTGTGATATTTTACTGCAGAAAAACCGTGCAATACGCAGGCGTGTATCACACGACGCCAACGCTTCATGGTGTTTTTGCAGTTGTTAAATTCGGTGCATGTACGCAAATATACCAATGTTTTTCTATTGGAATTAAATAATTGGACCTTGAAGAGGCTGTTCTACCAAAATTTGGAATTTTTTTTACTATTTGAGGTTATGGTACAAGTATAGAGGGCGTGACAGTGGCAGATTGCTAGCAGGGGTTGGTCATCGTTTCGCGCGCTGGTCTCCCGCGCTTCGACTTCCACGTCCCTTATTTTTCTCAAGATTTACCGTTCTGTGATATTCTGAGGCTGAAATTAACATCAAAAAAGATTCCGAACATTTTTCGCGCCGCACAATCAATCGGTAATAAGAAGTTATAATATAAAATATTGAATCAAACGTAGCCAAGTATACGTGCATTATGGCGATCGAGTGCGTGTAAGCTTCGCGCGCTCTTTTACTTTTCGCCGTTTTCTTTGGGAAAATTCACGAGCATACGCTGTGCAAACCGTACGGGCATTACATCGAGATATCAGTCAGTTTGTGCCTGAATTAAAAAAACCCATTCCCGTTGGAAATATTTCTTGAACACGTCGACAATTCTGCGACAAGATGCCACAGACGAGGTGAGTGAAAGACTTTCCATTTGGAGTTTATATTTCATTGTATTTACTTAATACTTCGACGGAAACTCTGTCAAGATTTCGAAAATAGTCTTCACTCCGTGTGAATAATTTATCACGCTTCAAAATTGGAAAAAAAATATGTAAATGTGCTTGTATAACCTTCATTGAGTACTTGCTTCTTGAACACTCTATTAATATTTTTGGAGTAGCATAACACGATTTTTTTTTTATTGCTTTATAAGACCTTTGCAAGGACAAGAGTATTGGATAAAGTATACATGCGATGCATGTGAGTTGAAATGAAAAATTATGCGTAATATCACACATACCTTTTACCTGTAATCTATGAATGTTTCGATCAATCCTATTCCGATATTTTACTTTTAACGCTTACTCAAAGCTGATAGTTTCATAGGACAATGTAGACAATGATTCGTTTGGTGTATTTAGTTTACAGGAAAAAAAATCACAAACTTATTTACAAAGTGGCAAAGTAGCAACACAATCTTTAAAACGTAAAAGACGCACAACAGAGATTTCTGAAGATTCAGAAAATGTATATCCTCCCAGTAAAATACCAGCATTATCGAATGTATCATATACAGAATCTTGTCATTCAGTACATTCATTAGAAAATACATGTACACCTCATCAAGTATCTCCATTAAAAGAACAACAAGAAGCAGCCACATGGTCTGAGTTACGAAATGCAACTTGCTTTTTAACACCATCGTCATCCAATAATGTGACAAATAGACCTAGCCCTTTGCCTTCATTTCCATGGGCTGATGGCTCTCAAGTTTGGTCTCTCATGTGTTCGGGAGACCAAAAAACAATTACACAGAGGAACCCACAGATGTTCCAAAGGCATCCAACATTACAACCACGTATGAGGGCAATCCTGTTGGACTGGTTAATTGAAGTTTGCGAAGTGTACAAACTACATAGAGAAACTTATTATCTTGCAATGGATTACCTAGACAGATATCTGTCCACTCATCAAAATGTACCTAAAAATCAATTGCAATTAATAGGAATCACATGTCTGTTCATAGCTGCGAAGGTTTGTGTTTGTTTCATTCCTTCTTTTAATTCTTTTTCAATTGACAATCGGATTATTGATATGTATCATTATTTTACAGGTTGAAGAAATATATCCACCCAAAATAGCAGAGTTTGCATATGTCACAGATGGAGCATGTACGGAAGAAGAAATCTTAGGAAAAGAATTGATAATATTGAAAGGTCTTGGGTGGAATTTATCTCCAATCACAGCACCTGGTTGGCTGAATATTTATATGCAAATCGAGTCTGGTGACTGGTCAAGACCAAGTGCTTTTATTTACCCTCAATATGGAGGTCTACAGTATTCCCAAGCCGCACAATTATTGGACCTAGCTACGTTAGATGAAGGAAGTTTAAAGTTCCCATATAGTCATATAGCAGCAGCAGCCATGTATCATACTCAAGGAAGAGAATGTGCTTTAAGGGTATCACGCATTTCATGGGAGCAACTTGCACCCTGTGCCAAATGGCTTACTCCATTTGCAGTAACAGCAGCAGAAGAAGGTTCTCAGCTGCTTCTAAGGTCTGCAGTACCACCTTCAGAATCTCATTCTGGATCTGGTCTCAGGGCAACAGTGCCCAATATAGTAATGGATGAATCGCATCGTATTCAGACACATGTGGTTGACTTAAATATGTTAGAAAGGGCGCAACAGCGGTTAGCTGACGATGTTCCTTGTACAGATACAAATGAATCTGATTCCAATACAGAATCTGGGAGACAAAGCCCAAATGAAAGTGGTCTCTTAACCCCACCATCTAGTAGTCAGAAAAATTCTACAACACCGTCGCGTCCTCTACCACAGTTACATCCATATACATAATTAAATATGTGCACACTTCATAGTTAAAGATATGAAGTGTATCGTTTACTAATTGTTGGTGAATAATTTTAACTAGGCACTGTAGTGTATATGTCTACTACGAGATATCATTTCATTGCTTTGAATAATACAGCCAATGTGTAAACGTGCATAGACGCTACTAAAATATGGGATCGCATTAGTGCATGATGTTTACAGTATACACTGTTTATTATCGAAAATAATACGGTGCTTCCCATTTCAGACCATTGTTTTTTGCAGTGGTACTTCTATCCGTTATAGTAAGACTTACAGTACAAGGTGTTAACCATTTTCTATAGTGTTTCAAAATGGCACAGAATTAATTTAATATTACTTATTTTATTATAGACATTTAAAAAAAAAAGTGCCTTATGTGAAGGAATGTAAATTTACATGGAAGCCTGTGGTTAATTTCTGTGATTATATCCCCGCAGTGAAATATAATGCATTACATAGATATGTTAGGATGAATTAACGGTTACAATTACTGTCAGAAATTTAGATTAGAATCTGCAGAAGTGTCCTTAAAGCAACCGTTTTGATTAGCATCAAGATAAATGAGATCATTGTGAATAGTATTCTTTTATATAATTCGCTTTATTTTAACGCATCGTATTGTAACGATACGTTATCGAGCCGGGTGAATGTATTTTTATGTATATGTACATTGTGAGGTACTAATAATAAATCAATGAAAAAAGAAAAATAGCGACGAGGGTGTGATGGAATGAATGCATGAGCGAAGAATAAGACTACTTACTTATGAAACGAGAAACTTCGTGATCAATTTATACTGTCCTGTATTGAATGACACGACAGTTTAGTACACCTTTGTATAAAAAAATTTGACAATAAACATTTGTAAATCTTACATTGAAATTGGTGTTTTATCCCTTTTGAAATCTATACAAATTCTGTACCATTATACTAAGCGTTATAAAAACGTGGGATTCGTAATGATACGATCACAAAATTTCGAAGCAAAAACTTACGCGCCGCGCGGTGAACTATCGATATTCAGTATCGATATCATGAACCGCGAAAACAGCACAGCAGCGCTGTGGAGATTCAACTAACTATGTAAGGTGCGCTGCGATTGGTTGCTCTGTTCGCATTCAAGTTGTCAAACGGAGGGCAGCCGTTAAGAAAGCGGTTGTGGCGTTGTGGGCTAAACATCGTAACGCTGGCGACTTTGTTCACAACGCCGCGAAGCAGAGCACGCAGTACAGGTTTCAAGTGTTTCTTAATTACGATACGAAATTCGCGATTCAAAGTGATCCTTTGGATGTTCAAGATCATCAGCAGTGTAACAACAAATACATTTGATGAACATAACAAGAAGTTTTTGAATATTTGTGCGATATCATCGAGATGTCAAGCCCTAGGAGTATTGGTAGTTCGGTTCGTGAAGGTACCCGGGTTGTGCTTCGCGAAATTACTGCATCTCTCCACAATTCGCCGCCGACGCCATCATCTTGTTACGAGGTATTTATTATTATCTTTCCTGTTATATTTGATAATTCGTTCCTATCGCACACGTGACCATAAAGCGACCGTTTGCAAGTTCGACGCTCTCATCCTTTTTTCCTTTTTGTTCTGACCTTTCCCCTTGTCTTTATTGCCAACACTCGCCAACAGCCGGAGAACCCCTATAAATAAACTCTGAATCTCCAGGAGCACCTTGAAACGAAAATAAGTTTCGCTTCTCGCGCGGTAGCATTTGTTTGACATCCGAAAAAGAACGCATGCTCACCAAAAATTCATAAAATTATTGTGCATCTAACGAGCTCTGATAAAGATTCATAAGTTGTCATATTTTAATAGGATATCAAACGAAAAAGGGTATCAAAAAGCTGTTTCTTAATATCACAAATAATATAATAAATTTGCAGTTTACTTTGACATTAACCAGGTTAAACTTCCAACTACAAATGCCTACGTATAATCCGGCGTGGCGGTAGAGTTTGAACGTTGGTAAATCTAACAATAATCATTATTAACGAAGAATGGCCGTTCTACCATTGGCTCCAAGAAGTCAGGTAATCCAAGGAAAGACAATTCCAAGTAACTCACTAATGTGAGGATATGCATATTCTCAGCTCGTATCGAATTGAAACATTACGTTCGAACAGCCAGAAATGAAACCCATGATATTGGTTATTTATTAAGAACACATGTACTCGACTGACATTTAAATGAAACTTCACGAAAACGAAGCCTCCCACACAATTTCATTATTCTTGATTTCGGTGTTATTTTCAACCCTAGGATCTATCTAATTCAATTTGTGTCATGAATTATGGAACACCCTGTATAGTTAATAAAGGTAGTAACATGAGGCCATAGACCTCTTGCGACATATTTGCGAAAAAATGTTCGCGTTTTTCACGCACAAGGCAAAACCTGGTTTACCCCTTGAACCGGTTCTACTCACTGCCGGGAAAAAGTCGTTGCATTCCCGTTTACGTTTACGGAAGAGATAAAGACACATCGATTGAGAAATAAGACTGTCTTCACCATTAACGTTTCTCTTGATAATAATGTTGCTGATTTATTTTTTAGCATGTACTGAAAACGGACTGTAATTAGTATACACTAAATATGTGTAGATTAGAAATTCAATCTAATTTGTCAAATGTCACAGCAAAAACTAATGATCGCTAAAAAAAGAAAAAAAATGAAACCCTAAACGTTCAATTTTGTCTATATCGCAAAAGTTTAACGTAGCATACAGAAAGTTAGATCGCGCACGAATTACGTTTAACGTTCAACTATCTCCACTAGAGAGAAAGTGTTGTTGATTAATGAGGATAGTATAGAAAATATTTGGAATTCTCATTGCGTCTGATACATATACTGACCACTAGTAAGATTATCTTACAATATTTAACTTCACGATATTAACGTTTTTATACTTTCATTTACGTATTTTATATCAAAATATTAATATTAATTTCTCCTGTAAATCAAGATTTATTTAATAGTATCAAATTATAATTTCGTTCTAAAACTCTTTTTGTTTTATTCGTAAAGTTTATAAAAAATGTTTTCAAGAAGTGATTTACGGTAGATGTCTGATTCGTTTCAAAGATTGCTTATACGTGTTTCATCTTCTCTAACGTTGCCTAAAACTAAGGCTAATGAGAGAAAGCGATGTTTAGATTTGTATTCAGTGCACGAAACACTACAGAGGACGCCTATTAATTATGTGTGCACAAATTATATGCTGGATATTGTAATTATACAGAATCGCAAATTACAATCTTTTGTACTATTAGTTAAGAATCGGTTTACCGATCGTGTCATGAGATGACATGATTAACGAGTGCCAATGAATTGCTGTAGATAGCGCCACATTGTTCGTAAAAGGTCTTCTGTTTGTTTCAAATCGTGTCTCATTGCATTTACTCCATAGCTGGTGGTTTCTCTAGCCTAATGAAAGAATATCCATCCAAGAAAGAGTTTTTCAAATTGAAAAACCTTTATCATAATTTAGATTCGAATTTATCATTTCTTTACTAAGAAGAGGGGCGTGGATAAATAACAAGATATTACACATAAAATTACTTTAATCTTATACATTCTAATTAGGTGGTCTTCCATATTTGAGAATTTTCTTCTACTTGCAAATATTCCATGAATGGAATAAATTTTCATTACGAATATGACTTCGATATCTTCAAACTACATTCATGGAATACAATTTATCTACGCATGCGTAGTAGATATTACATCTTCAGAAACGTCAGAGTTTCGCCTCTAATCAACTACTCCGTGTTTGTGGCGTAATGCCCGTGCGGCGTGTGCGCGCTTCGACGTTCGAACAGCGGTGTTAAAGAAGCTAGAGGAAAAGCGTATATTAGAACGGGTATAATCGTGGCACTACGGTGGCAATGACTCTCCCGTGGCCGGCGATCTTTCTTTCCGAGACACAAGCTTGCGCCACGTTAGACCGCGAAATCGTCTTGTGGAAAGGTGAGCCGTGACGCTGCAGCGTTTTCCTGAGTGTGCTGTATGTTATACCACGGGTCCCACGCACACGCCTTTAAACGCATGTACGTGCACCACGTTCCGTGATCGCTCGCGCGCGTGCCAACCAGTGGTAGTGGTGGATGTCTAGAGTATCGACTGGAGAATGCTCTGCGCTAATATTAGAAATTTCGAGAGGAGAGACATAATCTTCCGTTGATCGTCAGGTTCGGTGAGTGGCTGACTCCTCCGACGGAATTCGTCGCGGTGCGGCCAAGCGGGCCGCCAACCGCATTTCCTTCATCGATTCGCTCCTCTCTTTTTCTCAACCGTTGTCGTTATCGATTTCGAACAACTGGAATTCGATTCACGACATCCGTACGTAATTTTCTTTCTGTCCTTCTCGCAAGTTCAAACGAGCCGAATATTGTGATGGTTCTTGATCACTCGCCAGTCCTCCTGTACGCAATACATTGTTTTAGGTGAACATCGATAAAATTGTTGCGAGAAAGCGGTTCGTCGCATGCAGGGCCGTAAGTAAGGGGTCCACGGGTTTTGTTGACCAAGTTTCGATTTGATTTCCCAACATGTTCCGTATCTACCGGAAGTGTCCTCAACTAAAGGCTAGTGACCAAACAGAATCACTGGTAAAACGTGACCCCTTGACATGCGTTGAATAATTCAGAAGAACATTCATTTTCGATAACATAAATCGATTCAAGCAAAGTTCATATTATTCTTAAAACAGTGATTCTGTTTGTTACAGCTGATTCTGGAATTACCGTTTTTTCTCAGATAGAAAGAGAAAGATCGACACACCCTTTTTGAGAAGTGTCAGCCTCTTTCTCTCTCTCACACACACACTCTTGCTCTCTCTCTCGCTCGCTCGCTCGCTCGCTCTTTTCTCCTTCTTTCCTCTGTGTCATCACAACCAGATGGGAATGACTCATGCTGATGGTGTGTGTGTGTGTGTTGCGGTCTCTCTACGACGATGTCAAGAACGCGCCGAATAAGGAGCTCGCGAGCTTCTCGAGTTTCAAAGGGAATCGCTACCGATCGCGTCGAGTCGGTGCGATCGGCGGACTTACCCGCGCCTCGCGGTCAGCGTGCTCGACCGTGTACGCGCTCGCTTTACGCCGTAGATTAGCAAGTAAAAGCGTTCAGTGTACACGTCACGGTGCGTGGCTGTGTCCTTATAATTTCAAGTCGTCATATCGGCACGGTGCAACCTGTTTCGTAGCACAGGAATTTTCTCAGCGATAAATAGCTTTTGGCCCACATTCTGTGCGTGCTTCTACATCGCCTTCGATCGATTGCCCGCGGTCGGCGATCGAACTTCCCTGCGACGCATTCGTCAATCGTTGGATAGTGGCATTGCTGACGAACAACAGACGGAGAAGATTATTAGAAGCCGATCTATTTCGCTATATTGTATGTTGACATCTCGTATCAGATTTTAATAACTTCATTCTTTGGTGATAATGCTAACAAATAACTCATTCAGGTCTTCTTCAAGATAATTCAATTGTTTCAATAGTATTGTTATCAAGATCCGTGAAACTATCATTTTTCACCTACGGATTCGTTATTTTAGGTTGAAAACTTATAAAATCTTACCAAAATACGTGGTTATCAGTAACCAAATATTTGAAAGTTCTTTAATATGGAGAGTGGAAGTGATTTAGTGTAATTGAATTGAACATACAAACTTATATCGAACATATGTTTATACGAACTTACCTTCATGTTTTAGCGTACCGATTCCACCTCTGAAGCTACGTTCATATGTTTTGACATATCCCGTATTTAGAATAAAATCATTTCTGGAACAAGTTTCTCAAAAATTTGTGTAATATTATACACGTTTGTCCGAACATAAAATTGTGCAACATCATCGTACGATAAATCGTAATACGTACAGATTACTTCGCTTGACGTTTATTCCGACTTATACCGGCCAGAACAAGTGATAATCAATTGGAATTTGCGGATCTCAACTGTTATTTCATTTTTATAAATGCGCTAATGTATTGTATCCTCATTGGACTGTTCTTTACCAGATTTATTGCAGTAACTAATTTGTTGCATGCACACCTGACTCTCCTTGACTGTTACTCTGTTATATCATTTGCAATAGCCGCGATCGCGTCTAGATTGACCTCAACCACGTACTAGCAAAATATTCTAACGAGCTATACGATTGATGTTCGTGCTGTAGTCTTCAAATGTTATTTACACACTCGTTTGTTTCGCATTGACTTATATAACGCAACAGCAGCGAACAAACCAATATGATCGATTTCCAACCTTCTTCGTAGTGCAGCATGTTATTTAAATGTATCGACTACCTTGTCAAAAGTAAAGTTTCATAGGTGAAGGTATGAAGTGTTTTTCTATGCTACATATAGATAAAACTTTCATACCCCTTAAATTTACAAAAATCACAAGACTTTTCTATAAAAAGTAATAATAATATATTTTTTTAAATAAATGCATTATTTCTATACATAGTAAAGCGATAAAAAATTAAGTGAGCTCTTATCTTTTAGTTTCGCTTTGCGTTGCTATCGTTATCGATTTTGAACGAAGTAATTACTCAGGTATCATTGTAATGCGATACTGAGACTATAACTTGCTAATGAAATCAGAGTTGCTTCGTAATTATCATCGTTGATATTGATTGTAAGCCGACGGCATCACGAAAAAATGATAGTCGTATAATATAAGGGTTCGCGCGATAGACTATCATCTCTGAGTAGTCGCTTCGATAATAGCAGAATAGTTAAATCCTACGTCGATAACATCGCCGGTGTCGGTGAACTCTAGATACGTCGGGTATTTTTAATTTCTTGGGAAACAGCGGACAGGAAGACGGGGAAAGAAACTGGAGTAAACGTTCGTTGGCTTTAAAATCGAGCGAAAGAGAAAATACACACACACACACACACACATGGGAAAAGGGGTGAATGGCTGACGAAAGACGTCTCGTGCCGTCGAAAATAAGCGTGTCGGGGGTGAGGGTAACAAGGTGGGGAACTAAGAAAACGGGCTACGTGGGGTTCCATGGACTCGCGCGTAAATATGGCCTCGAAATCTGCCAGCAGTGGCAGCCGAAAGTGGAGGTCCTTTGGGAAGTCATGGGGAATCTCATCCACAAGGTAATGTCACGGCAAACTCGCGTTCCATCGCTTCGTTTTCCATTTGCACTAATCTAGTGTCGGGTACCACACGATTGATAATACCTAGGCTTACTCGATAACTTCGGCTAACCACTTATTGATATGACTCTCGATGCTCTTATTGATATTAGACATTGAAGCATTTGCAGAGTACGCTAGAGGATGCTTTGTTTTTTTAAGTTATTTTTATTAAGAAATTACAAATTGACGAGTCAAATTGAATCAAACAGCGTAGACGGGTTGCAATTTTCATGCAGTATACTAAATCAGCGTTCGCCCGTTTAGACTTTGAAATGAATCGTATTGCGGTACACATTAAAACCGCGAATGTCGGGATGATACACTTCTTAACAAAACCAACGGCACTGTGATTCTAGACCATACCATCGTATAGCTCTTTAAAAACTGGGCTAGTTGAATCATAGGTCATCCGTTTCTAAACTGGCCACAACAAGATAAAATTCAGCTAGAAGTTTCTTTAAAACAATGATTTCCGAACTTTTTAGATCCATTATTTAGATCTATAAGAGGAATATTTTCGCAATACGAATCGGGAAGATTTTCTTAAGGTTACGGACCACAGTTTAGTAATGCTGTTCTCAAATATGACGGAACATTATTCGTTCGTACCAGGCGGCGCTAACAGCTCGATGAAAACCGAGAATGGAGCGAGACGACGTATCGCGTAAAAAGCAGAGACAACGTCTATCTTTACAAACACAATTGCGGGTACATTGGCTCGAGACATCGATACGATCTGATTCGTTTCCTCTAGGGTTACAGTGACCGATTGGCAACAATTAAATGCAACGGTGTCTTGGAAATGAATCGTTATCTTTGTCCGTGGGAGTATCTCTTCTGACTTACCTTGTAACTTCTAACCGATCGCCGGTTGATCGTTGCGCAGGAATGGGGAACTAACGTTGGGACCGGGAGCTAGCTTTTTATCGCAAACACGCCAACCGCGCCGGCAGTTCTGTTCATAACTGTTCTTGGCATGGGTACGCGGTCGCGAGAGTAGCGCGGGATTCAGCAAAACAAAATCCTTCTCTCTCCGCCCCTATATTTTATAATTAGTCGCAGCGGGTAGAAGAAGTTGCGCAATTCCTGAAAGAA
Organism: Augochlora pura; assembly: GCF_028453695.1. NCBI lineage: Eukaryota > Metazoa > Arthropoda > Insecta > Hymenoptera > Halictidae > Augochlora > Augochlora pura. The sequence continues at coordinate 25,406,609 of NC_135773.1, forward strand.
ATTCGCGAGCGCCCGCTTAGGCGTCAGCTGATCTAGCTCAGTGAACGGTGAACTAGCTGCGAAATACACGCGCATAGAATTCACGCTGTCGCAGAAAATATGGAATACATCAATAAACTGCTGCAACGTGCTGCTGCGATCCCGCCAAGGACTTCGCCCACGCCACCGGTATTTTGCGTTGGACTCGGAATCGTGTCCGCTCTAAAGTAGTATGATTCGTACGGAAGAATGTCTGGGATTTGTAGAGGCGTGCTGTGTTGTGCGATTGCTGCGGATTTGTAGAGGCGTGCTATGTTGTGCGATTGCTGTTCGAATGATTAGGTACTAATGCGGTGTTGGAGCGATCGATCTACTGCAGACTTAGCGGAAGCGTCCTTCAAATGTTCCACTCCGCTACTGTACTTCGCGTAGTCCAAGAGACGATAAAAAAACACGTTTACTTCCATCAGCGACGAATCGACTTTTAAACGATAGTTTGATTTGTTATCCGTGAGTTACATTTGAAAAATATGTAACTCTTCGTTGTTAATTGCTCGAAAAACTAGCAAAGCTTTGTTAGAAACCGTGGCAAACACTTAGCGAACGATCTCTGACAAACTCTGACTATTAAGTTTCTCTTTTCTTTTCCAGAACGGCAACGTCAGTTCGCTACAGAAGACAGCAGAGCATGAGGTGAAGGTCCGATTTGCTCGGGAGTTCGCCGACGTTGGATCGATCGACTATACGGTCCCAGAGTCTTTGTCCTCATCAAGCAGTTTCCAAAGTCTCAGCAGCACAGTCAGCACCAAAAGCAGTAGCGGCATATGCCCGGACTCGGTGCACCAGATACCGGACCAGACATCGGATATCTCCTACTTGAATTCCAGTATACCAGATGTTGATGAGCTAATTCTTGGTTGCGGCAACATAAGGTTAAACTCCGAGGACGACTCGATCGATTGTAGCCAGGATCAAACGTTCGCATCCGCCACTGATGAGCCTATCGGTGATTTCATCGAAGATCTGAACAACAGCAATTCGTTGTTGACTGACTCTTGCAACGACACCCAAGAGACCAGCCTCTATTTGACACAAAATCAGACACAAGATATACAGGATCGACCCATTTTAATAATCCCTCTGTCACAGACAGAAGAACCAATCGAGAATTCGGATTCTTGTAATGGTAACGATGACGTGACCGCCAACTCACAAACCTGCAGTTTCGACAACGTCAAAGAACTTCCCCTATCGTCGCATAGCATTGTAACACAGACAGAAGAACCACTCGAGAAATCGAATTCTTGTAGTGGAAACGATGACTTGACCGCGAACTCACAATTCTGCAGCTTTGGCAACGTCGAAGAACTTCCCCAATCGCCGCATAGCACAGAAGGGTCTAATTTAAATATTACGCAGTCTTTATCACCTGGCAGAGTAAGTCCAGATGCGCCTAGAATCGAAGAACAAATTGTAGAGGATATTCAAGCAGAGATTGTAATTGAAGATAACCAAGCACAGATTGTCGTTGAGGATATCCAAGCCCAGATTGCTGTTGAGGATATCCCAGCCAAGATTGTCGTTGAGGATATCCCAGCCAAGATTGTCGTTGAGGATATCCAAGCCCAGATTGTAATTGAGGATATCCAAGCCCAGACTGAATTTCTAACTGTAAATAACGTATCATGCTCCATAACAGACTCTGTAACTTCAGTGTCTTCGTTCACAGAACATACAGAAGACTTATCGTTGCCTAGTATACCGACCCTCTCATCGTTGCAGTTAACAGATTCTTCGCGATTATGCGTAAACGAAACGCATGAAGTTAGTGATATTGAAAATCCTCCCTTACTTAGTTCGTTGTCATCTGTAGACAACAAAGCATCGGTCGAACTTACTTCGAAATTAAGTAATGCAAGTATTGATGTAAAACAAGAACTCGTGAAGACAGACGTGACCGATTTGCTAAAAGAAACAGAGGATGAAAATGAAGAGCAATCTTCTGATGATAAGTTAGATAGGACTTTAACCTTTGAGGATGCATTATTAAATCCGGAGGCATTGACAGAAGAGGAACGCTATACGGATTTCAAGCCTCAGAGACAGAGTACCACTTTAGTATTGCCTATTATAGAACAACCGAACTTCGATGAACTAAAATCGGCTGCCGAAGAAGTTTCAAATGATATTTTCAAGTCATTTGAATTTCCAGAAGAAAGTGACAATTTCGTTACCGCAACATCCGATAGTGAGTACAGTTTGTTCCTTTTTACAGAACATTTGATTTTTGTAAATGTTGTAGGGCTGCATTATTAAAAATAATGTATAAAATGTTTAGTTAATTAAATTTATCTCAAAGTTGCAATCTTAGTACATTAACTTAATGGTAACCATCGTTTGCAGTTTTCAAAGATCCAACGAGCTTCGACTTTCTGACAACTTGTGGTAATTCCAAAACCATAAATCGTCTCAGATCGGAATCGTTGTATGTAAACTTTGACCCATTGGTGGGGGACACCATCAGTATGCTGCCCCAAGGGAACACAGAACCAATCAATGAAGAAGAACAAAATGGAAAAACTGAGAGCCCACCACCAATTATTGGTACCCCGAAACGTAATCCTGCTATAGCGGCTATAGATAGGTTATTATTTTTCAGTCCTATTACTACAAATATGACGCCGAAAATGGAAGAACCTAAAGAAAAAATTGTAAGTAACCATTCTAATATATTTCCTTAACATTACTATCATAACAATAGAACCATATTTCTTTCTTTGCCAAAAAGTATAGATAAATTCTAAAAAAATTGGAAATCTGATAAAACGAATATTTGCAGGAACAACCTGTGGATGAACCAAAGCCAGACACTCCGTTCATTAACGGTGTTAATATGAGCAAGGAGTTAGAATTAGTGAGGACAACTGTACTACAATTAGAAGAGGAGTTGGAGAAACAGAAGAAGGAGCACAAGACAGAATTAGAAAGGCAGAAAAACTCTTTTCAAGAGGAGATTAATCAATTACAGGCACAAATAGCACAGGAGATAAAGAGTAAATCTCAGATAACGTAAGTTCATTACCTTAGGAATATTATACTTTGAAGATAATTAAAATAACCAAAGTATTGATACTAGGGTCGTGATCGAGGAATATGAAAAGTCGATCAGCCGATTGCTTACGGAGAAAACGAAATTACAAGAAGAATTACAAGCCACGAATGTTCATTTATCAAATACCGAGGCTGCGTTCAACGATGTTCATCAAAAGTACGAAAAAGTGAAAGCAGTCGTATCGGTATACAAAACTAATGAGGTAGTATTAAGAGAAAGTATCCAGGAAAATATGGACACCATAAAGTGTTTGCAAACGCGATACGATAACTTGAAAATTCATGCTACGTCTCAACTCGAAAAGTATGTATCCGCATAATGCGTGAAATAACATACTGGTAGTTAATATTAATTTATTTAATCAATATTTCAGGGCTAATTCTGATTTGGAGAACATAAGGAAACAACACGAAGATGAAATAGTTAAGCTCCACGCCTTGTTACGAAAAGCAGAGCTTAAAAGTAATTCATTGGCCCAACAGGTGGAGCAAAAGACTAGAGAAAATAAAGAACTGACACAAATATTGGATGAGGTGATCGCCCGAGTAGGTCACCAGAATGCGGAATAAAAATGTGAATCAATAAACATAAGTATCGCGGCTGCAGTACGCGATTAGTCGTTATTTTTTATAAAGAAATCGACATGAATGATGTATATATATTATGTTTACGTTTACGTTACAAAATTCGTTTCTGTTTCAAAGTAGCACCTTTTATTTTAATAATTATTTATACGTTGTGACATATATAAATAATATACTATTTTACCGCTAATAAAAGATTAGGCACATATAAAACAACCTTTTTAATTCATATTTATGCAGTAAAAATGTCTTAATACTCCTCAAACATCACTCTATTTTTACAGTCACACATGCTGCATTTCAAAGTATTACCACATATTCTAGTTATAATACATTTCAAGTATATCTCACTATATATTTTATTAAATAAAATCCAAGGGACGCGGGCATATGTTCTTAACGTATCAATGATCACTTGAACTTCAAATTATGTAGACTTCGTGTAAAGTTGAGTCAATTTCTCCATGTCCAGTAGTAATGAGTATTATCATTCGGCTGATCCCGCCTCGATTATAAATACAACATGATGTTTTGCTAGTTTTAACATGCGATCACTTGTACTCCCCGGCTTGCGGGGAATATTTCTATTTTCAAGATCAGGCATATATTTTTTGATAGTCTTTGCTAGGTTCGTAGCATATTGCTTAAATTGCGGATGAGTCATACCAATTCCTTCACTTCTTAAAGCCTCTGCAACTGCCCATAGTAATTTCTAAAAAAAAGAAACAGAAGAAACAGTGTAAGTTTTCATCAACATTTATAATGCTTGCAAAATGAATTAAATATACTTTGTAATTACACACCTTTCTGTGAGCGTCACTAAGTTCCGATTTTCCGTCATTTGAAGATGCCTTGGTTTTTTCAATTAGATTGCTAGTTGAATGTCTTTCCCATGTAACTGTAGAATTATTATGAATTTCGTGAGAGCAATCAAACGATAAACTCTTCGGGCGCTTGAATCGCGAACCTTCCAATTCTTCTTCGTTTTTTCTCTTCCTTGATTCTTCTATCTTATGAATTACTTCAACATTATTTTCTTTTGACCCACTACTGAATAGTACACGTTTAATGCTTTGAGCATTTGCTCCATTTGAGAATAACTTGCTTGGCCCAGCTCTATCCGAAGGGGGACTTTGAAATAAGGCCCGTTTTGATGTTTCTACTCTTGCTTTCAAAGAACTAGGTTCATCTAAAACAAGTCTTCGAGCAACTTTTTTCTTTGTTGAACTCTTCGGAGTTCCTCTTGGACTTTTACCTCGCGGGCTCTTTCCCCTTGGACTTTTACCCTTCTTAATAGTAGGTTTCCTAAATTAGAAAAAAAAAAAACAAGATAAATAAATACTTCAAATTAGTAAACTATACTTAAAGTTTCAGTACCCACTTAATATTTAACACTAGCAGTTTTTTATTATTGAGCGCTAATCCCTGTAAATTCGCACTAGAAAATGTCCTTCGTCTTCGCGTCAAATGACTTAGTCTCTTCCCAGGGCTTTGGCCGTTATCACGTTTAGCTAAAAGATTTCGTTTCTTGGCACTTCCTGGAGCTTGTTTAGAAAACCACACAGTACAAGTGGATTGAGTTTCAGCTCCTATGTATCTCCCACATAGCTTCATTGAAAGACTTTCAAAATCCTCCGTTGCTTTGTTTCTGTTGTAGCTAAAATTTATAATATAATGTTACAAAATATTTTTTATAAGATATTGATAGATAAGATAATTAAACTGTTTATGCACTCACTGAATTCCATGAAATTTATGAAGATAGGCATCAGGCCATGTCAAACTGCTAGCTTCTTTTTCATCAACGGTATGATAGAAAAGTAATTCTTGTGGGGAGGTAGCAGATGATTCTTGTGAATTACTTTCAGTTGAAGCTACCTGTAGATTCTCGGTGCTCAAAATCTTTGTTGTGTTTTTCTTAGTACACACTGTGTTTGTCTTATTACTAGGAACTACTTGTTCTATTCTAAAATTATCGTGACAAGTGTTATTTATAACATCTTTCGTATCTAAATTATTACTAATATTATTTTGAAACTGTGGATCACATTCATCAAAAGCAATAGATAAATTCCTAGATGTGCTTTTATTAAGTTGTATAGAACTATTTGTACTAATGTTCTCTTTTTGTTGTTCTGGGAAATCTTTGTTTACTTGGGGTAGCGATTGTTTTTTCGGTAAAACATCCGTTGTCCAAAATAGGTGAGAATTTTCGTAAATACGCAGTAAAAGTTCCGAACAGTCGGTTCTACAAATTGTATGTTTAGGTGGTGGAGGTATCCCATTTAACAGTTTATTGATTCTGGCTAATAAATTACTATCAGATTTAGTTACTAAATCAGCTTGAGAAGGCTTTGCAGGACTAGCTGTTGCTTCATGTTCTATAGTTTCATTGCTATTTGTATCACCTTCGTCGTCACTATTGAACATTTCTGGACTACATATGTTTGGAAGTTCGGTTTCTGTCTCAAGACTTCCATTTTTCTTAAAATAACAGCAATCCATGGCATTGTCTGCAAGAAGTAGAAAAATAAAATATTTTTCATCTTCCTACTTCAACAAAAATTATGATTTTATTATATTATATTAAATTATGATTTTTATTTATGTTTTCAACCTTTTCCCTACTAACAATGATTATAATCACACGACATCTATCAATATTTTGCATATAATAACAATTTTGATTTACTAGACCAATTTCCATTCTGTCGCTCGATTAACGGCAAAATCTATACCCGTGAAAAACTGTTCTCTTTTATAATGAAAAGATTCAAATTCAAATACCTTTCATTCCAAAATGAATCACGAATAAAAGTAAAAACTTGTGCCCTGCTCCAAATCATCGTTGTAAGAATGAACGTTATCTAACCTTTTAGAAAATACGTGTTAAATACGATATGATAAGAAAGAGATATAAATTTTTCAATTAATCCTGTATCGCAAATACATATTTCTAAGAACTTTAATCATATATGATTCTCGTTCAAGTATGAATAATCTTGTTGTTTTGTAAAATTTATGATAGGGCCTGTGTAAATCGCACAATGCATTTCAAAGTACAATACATATAAAAGTACATTTCCATGTGAACGTTATAAGCAAAAACTTTTGGTGACTCACGTCTTGATATCTATCGACGTTTAAATTTTCTTCGCTCAATAATTCACTGGCTAAATGCCAATCTCATTTATTTCATTTTTTAATACATATTACCCATTCTACTGTACACAACACTGCCATTTGCTGGCATTGACTGGCATTCCGTTCTTTGCTGTACTATACGTTGCTGTACGTCATGCAACTGACGACGTGACGCACACGTTTCATGTGTTAAGGCTCGTTTTTATGTTAGATAATCTAAATTCATACTGCGAAGGGTTACAGTTTTGTCGGTCAATATGTATTTTAAAATATAACACACGTCCTAAAGAAACAAAATTACTTTGTGTTAACTTTCTCCGATCTCTTCTATTTTCCAAATGATATTAAGAATTCAATTGTCATCTGTTGATCTAGAGTGTTGAGATAATTCGTGACAGTTATCTTAATAAATATTGTCGACCGTTGGAAATGCAGCTGAATCGCATAATTGTATAGTTTGTATACATACAACTTGCATGTCAAACTGCTGGATGCATTTTGTGCTTGCACCTGACACTTTGGCACTTCCACTTCGTACATATTTTGTATGTGTAGTTCATTATAGAATGATTATTACGGGTGAACAATATGTCTAATCTAAAGTATTCGAGACTGATAATATTATTAAATGATAAAAGCATATTAACGTGAAGATATAGACAGTGGTAACAGAATTTGGCATAAGACATTGGTGCAATAAATGAATGTCCATTTTTATGTAATTATACATAGCTGTGATTCATAATGAGGATATAACCCATTCATCAAGTAGGTATATAGCTGTTAATTTAATCTTATCTATCTATTTCGTCGCATTTTGTTTATCGCTAGCAATTTTATAATAATTTATCTTCCAGTTACACTTGTTATGACAATCGTTGAAAAAATGCAAAATATTTTTATATTTAAATAAAGCATAACATAATAAGGTAAACTCAGTGACTACGGAGATAATTTGATTGTCAAGGTTCCATAGCTGGTGTATATTCTATCCTATAATACCATGAACTGATTCATACATCAATTCTTATTATTTATTCATAGTACTTTTATGTACTTTCAATGGCAGTGAATAACTGGCTGATCTGTATGCAGGAAGTATAGGTATATTTGTATGCAAAGCAATGTTATTGATTGTTCGCAGTTAAACATTCCATGAAACAGAGCCATTTGATATAAATTAAAAATCAAAATGGCAAATAAAATCAGAATATTTGGCTTGTTGCTATATAAAAATCTCAAAGTGAGAATCAGGCATTGGAAATCAGCAATATTTTTACAATGTTTGGTACCAATTGCCCTGTTTGTATTAATACAAGCTATAAGGGATTATACTGTACAGCCGCCTCGTATAATTAATGAAAGTACCTACTATCCTATAGAAACTAAAGATGAGTTAACAGAGATTAACACGCAATTCACAGTTCTCTATTATGTACCACAAAATGAATATACAGAAAAGATTGTCGAGGATATTCAAATGTGTCTGAAGATACACCATGGAAGTAATTATAATATATATCATTTAATATTTTATTCAATATTTGTATTACACATTTAATAACATTGATTCTTATATTTTATAGAAATATTTGGTTTTTCATCTGAAGAAGAAATGATAAAAAAGTACACGATTGCAGAAGCTGAGTCTGACAATATTAAGGTGATAGGTCTAGTGTTTGAACGATATAATACAAGCAGTATAAAATATAAAATTAGGCATGCCATGGATATACCAAATGTATTATTTGAAAATGCATTATCTCAATCATCATATAATACATACACTTTATATATGATTGCTGTACAATTTGTACAATTACAAATATGTACTGATGAATCACTTATTATTCATCATACAGCGCCACATACAAAGCCTGATATAATGGTATGAGAAACTACAAATCGTACATGTAATACTAATTTTTAATAGAATTTCTAATACAGCTTAACTTGTATAAATCTTAACACACATTTTAGTTGTCCACACAAAGAATGCCGTATCCACCATATATTAAAATAGATGAAGCTGATATATTACTAAGACTGGCAATATGTATGTTTGCAGTAATAGCTTTTCTTATTCCACTTTGTGTAGAAACAAGTTATGCAATAAAGGAAAAACATATTGGAGTAAATGTTTTAATGGCAATGAATGGAGTAAGACACTATCAAAATCTACTCAGCTGGTTATTTACAAGCATATTGTTCAGTATTTTTTATATTATACCAATAACTGAATTGCTTAAGAATACATTCTCCAAAAATGTTGTACCATACTTATATTACAGTAATAGTTTTCTATTTTGGTTCATACTTACAATGCACGTGGCTCATCTGGTATCATTTGGTATGCATATTGGAGCATATTTTTCTAAACGTAAGTTTCATATTTATTAAAAGTACAAATATAAATGAATATCCGCGGTTTAAAACAATTATTTTTACAGCACGTTTTGTAACAATAACGTTAGCAGTTATTTACACTGGATCTTTTTCACTCCATGGGAATTTAATAAGACAACAAGTATTTTTTATAATACCGAGTTTGGGAATACTCTTTCCTAATATGTTATTATATAGATTCCTGGAAGAAGTGAATTCATATGAAACTCAGTGTATGTAAAACGTTTTGTAATAATTATTTCGGTATTTTTCAATCGTAATGTGTGAATTGAAACAAAATTAAATATATTCAACTTTACAGTGACTGGAATTCAATGGTCAAATATGTTCTTGGTTGGAGATGCACAATACAATTCTACTGGAAGTGTTGGAGTTATATTAATCTATTCATTACTGGGATTGTTGTTACATTTTACACTTGCAATATATATTAATGCTATACTTCCAGGAAAGTATGGAGTACGCAAAGACCCATTTTATTTTTTGAAGGTAAATTTTATAATAATTTCATTCAATAGTTTCAAACATATTTTGGTTTACTTTCTTATGTGATTTCAATAAAAAAAACTTCAGATAAGTTCATTCTCTGTAAGAGAGGATATCCAAGTAATATGCTAGACTTACGATGTCTTCTTAGAGGGGACAACCAAGTACAAAGGGTTAATATACATGTAATGTAAGCACTTTACCAACAAACATAAATTTTGCAGTGTCTAAAGAAGAACAAAGTGAACCAACATGAAGATATTGATAATTTTGATTACGAAAATATAGATAATGAAAATTTTGAACCAGTAACAAAGGGTGTACTTACTCCTGGAATTCAAATCCGCAATCTTAAAAAAACGTATAAGACTGGTTTTCTAAGAAAGACGGTACGTTTAAATTGTACTCTAACATTCTTTATCATTCTTATGCTAATTATATTATAGGTAGTCCAAGCTGTGAAAGGAATTTCATTAGATTTGTATAAAGGACAAATAACGGCTTTGTTAGGCCATAATGGAGCTGGAAAGACTACACTCATGTCTATTGTAACAGGTAAAATTTTAATATTTTTCATAATATCACATATATTACCTTCTATGTACATTATTTTTTAATCTTACACATTAGCATTGTTTGCATTCTTACACACCATATATAATTGATGTGTTATTTATTTTTTATTAGGTGTAATAAGTGCAACAGAAGGGAAAGTGTTTATAAATGGTAAAGACATTGCAACCCATTTAGAATCCATTAGAAACGATTTGGGTTTATGCCCTCAGGAAAATTTAATGTTTCCAGATTTGAATGTATATGAACAGTTAGAATTCTTTGCTCTGGTGAGTAACTTAAAAATTAATAACCGAGTAAAGTTGTATTAAGTACAATAAAATTAATCATGATATATTAGTTAAAAGGTATTAATATACCGAGGAAACAGATCAAACAAGATATTGCAGTTTTACTTGACAAACTAAAGTTGAGTGAAAAAAGAAATGCTTTACCAAATACATTATCTGGTGGCCAGAAGAGAAGACTGTGCCTTGGAATGGCTCTTGTTGGCAATGCTAGTGTAAGAGTTTATTGCAAGCTTGTTTTAAAGAAATAGAAGTACTGATATACATAATACTAATAACTTCAGATATTATTACATTCGTATGATTATGATGGAATAGATAATTATAATAATTAACCATATGTATCAACTCTTTTCTTTCATTTACTTTTTATAGACTGTAATCATGGATGAACCAACATCGGGAATGGATCCTGAAACTAGGAGAGATATATGGAATATTATATTAGTAAGGATATTATATTTCAAATAGCCAGTGATTAATATATGTACAAATTTCACTTTGTGTGTAATTTTGCAGAAAATAAGAGGAAAGAGAACAATCTTGATCAGTACTCACAATATGGAGGAGGCTGACATTCTAGGAGATAGAATTGCGATTGTACATGGGGGCAAATTAAAATGTTATGGCACATCATTATTCTTAAAGAAGCAATATGGTTGGTGGTTTTACTAAATAGAAGTTATGAGCGTTTTAAGAACTAATTATTTGCAACTTTGATGGGTTTTAGGCTATGGCCACATGGAAGTTATATTATCAACTAAATCATGGTGTAATGCTGATAAAGTTATAAGAAAATTTGATCCAAGAACGCAGCAAGTGAATGTAGATAGTGAGAAGATTGTTTTAAGCGTACCATACAGTGAAACTTTACCAAAATCTCTGGATAACGTAGAAAGTCAGAAACAGAATTTAGGTGTTACAGGAATCAGTGTATCGCTTATTACTTTAGAAGAAGTATTCCTAAAGTATGTTACACTTAAATATATGCTGCTTTTATTTCGTATAGTCGATAAAAGGAAATAATACATATTTATTCTTATTTCTAGAGTTATTAAAAAGGAAGATAATGGAAAATATTTAAATGAATCATTTAGTCCACCGTCACAACGGGTAGACGGCTGGAATTTATATATGCAGACAATTTCGGCTCTTTACCATAAAAAATTTACGTATACCGTAAAAAATATAAGCAACACTTTACTTACGGTAAGTTATACAGGTTGAATAATTCTATGTTACAAAACTATCCAAATTTAATAGGAATTTTCATTGTTTCAGTTGTTTCTCCCACTTTTATCTGTTGTATTAATGGGTTTAAGTTATAGTCCACCAAGTGAATCAACACATGAATTTCCAGTAGAACTCGATATGTATAGAAGTCCCAAAGTGCTATATTCGAGTTTAAATACTTCTATGGGCAAGTATTACAAAAGTGCAGTAGAAAGTTTTGGTGGTACTGCAACAGAAGTAGCAGGGAATATGAGTGTTACACATGGTGACTATTATTTATAATGTCTTTTTATGGATGTTGCAATACGGTTACGATTTAAATGTTAACACAATTTTTAATTTTTAGCTTTATTGGACCAGTCCATTAAAAGTATTTCGGAATATCGTAACAGATACATTGCTTCTGCGGAATTCAATATTACAGATGAAGGACTGTATGTTAATGGTTTTTATTCTGGTATTGCGCTTCATAGCTTACCGATAACAGTGAATCTTTTATCAAATGCATTGATCAAAAGCGTCGCTGGTGAAGAATACTCCATCCATGTATCGAACCAAAAATTGCCCAGTAGCCTTTCTGCGACAAAATTGTATATGCCAGGAACAGAATCATTAAGTCAAGTCTTGATGTTTTGTTGCTTTTTCTTTCCCACTGTAGCTCTTTTCGTTATTCACCCTTTTCAAGAAACAGAGACCAAAATGAAACAATTGCAAAGAATGACAGGTGTAACATCTATATCTTATTGGCTCACCATATTCACGTTCGATTTTCTAGTTTACATAGGATCTGTACTTATTATCATGTTTGGGTATTATATTATTGATATTATTCTGGATACTCGAGTGTACTACAAGATAGAGATGTGTAAGCTAATCAAATATTACAAATAGTTAAATCTTTAATACGCTTCGGTTGTCTGTACAATTATGTTAATTTTGTTTTCAGTAACGCTATTGCTGATACTACTTCTCTTTGGCTTAAACTCTTTATTTGTAACTTATATCTTCAGCTTTTTAAATCTATCAAGACATAGTGTTGTAAGTACGCTGAGTCTCGTGCCCGTTGGATTTGGTGAGTTATAATTTTTTATTATTACAAATCTATCAATGTAAATTTTGAAAGAAATTAGTCGTTTAAGAGTTTTAGAGAATTATACATTATTCGACTAGTCTCAATTCATATAATTAGTTGATAGTAAACATGTTTTGTTATATTTCAGTCCTGTTGCAATATCTTTTCCACCAAGTGATTTATAGTTTGACTAACTTACAAGTTTTGCACATGATCCAAAAGAGATTATTCCGTTTGGTACCACATGTGAGTCTATTCCATAGTCAAATAGCATTTTACAATGTCGCTTTACAAAATGCAAGATGTCGTCGACTACCAAATCGTTTGTTGACGGTCGTATGTCTTGGGATTAAGGACGTTTGTTGCGGTATGAATAAATTAATAGCAATATTTTTTAATTGGCATAATTTGAATAATATGTTTTTTCTTGCAGATTTGGACTGCATGGATGGTGATTGCAAAAATCAGCTTTCCTATTTTCACGCTGAAGATAAAGATATGAGCTTAACTGAATGTGTGATATATCTAGCAGTAACACCTTTGATATATTTTTCCCTGCTTATTATGTTGGAAGAGGGAGTGTTCAAAAAATTCTATGTCAAGATGTTTTGTAAACATTTAAGAAATGCGATTGACATAAAAGACGATCAAGTGGAGAAAGAGAAGCGCGCTGTTGCATTGGAGATAAGGAAATTGAGAAAGCATGGTATGATGTTATAAAAAGCTTTGGATATTTGATACAATTTAAAAGCAAAATGAAAGTAACTATCATGTTTCATTTAGGTACAATTCACGAAATGGACAGTATCAAAACAACGCCTAACAGTGATTCTAACTATTTAGAAAGTCCAGAGAACAACAACGATAGCCTATTTTTAGTGTACGAGCTTAGCAAATATTACGGAAACGTAATGGCGGTGAGAGAAATAAATTTCCGTGTGAAACAACGGGAATGCTTTGGATTGCTAGGCGTAAACGGCGCTGGGAAGAGTACCACGTTTAGAATGTTGACTGGTGAAGAAATTCCGAACAGCGGTATCATGTATTTAAGAAACTCCGATATTCTCACGGATCGTAGAAATGTAATATATAATTTTCTTTGCTGTGATTCACAAATGATGTAGTTTCTTTTTCGTTTACCAACTATCTTTGTAGTATTTAGCTCAAATGGGATATTGTCCACAAACCGATGCCATGCTTGGATCGTTGAACTCTTTTGATCATCTTCGTCTATTTGCGTTACTTCGTGGAATACCTAAATCAAAAGTTGATCTAGAAGTCAATAAATGGATAAATCGACTAAGTAAGTTGCATTTCCTGGTTTCGAAAAATCATTTGATGAATTTTTCTAATATTTGCGTAATTTCAGATCTAAACGCATGCATGTCACAGCCAAGCAGTACTTACAGCGGCGGTAACAAAAGACGTTTGAATATTGCAATGGCATTAATAGGAAATCCAACCCTTGTTCTCCTAGATGAACCAACGACTGGCGTTGATCCTGCTGCCAGGAGGTCTTTGTGGAACGTACTTCAGTCGTGCCAGGCATTGGGGCAAGCTATTATACTTACTTCACACAGGTATTTCACTTTACTCGGTAATATATATTATTACAAAACCATAGTACTATGATTTACATAAAATAAAAATCGTACAGCATGGAGGAATGTGAAGCTTTGTGCAACAGACTAGTCATTATGGTGAAAGGTCAATTGGTTTGCATCGGTGCTAGTCAGGAATTGAAACAACGTTTCGGTGCTGGTTATAATATTCACATCAAATTAAACCCAAGCCGATCGGATAGTGATCTTAGCATTATAAAGAACGTTATGGAGTCTTCTTTAACGTGCGAAGTCAGAGATGAGAATTTGGTAACTTGTCTAGATTACTGTGAATCATTTATATGTTGGACACACTAGCAATAATAATTACTTTTTTTACAAAGGGATTTATCGCTTACCACGTGAGTGATACTACGACATCGTGGGAGAAAATGTACAGTACGATGGATGATTTGAAAATACGAGTCAATTGCATCGAGGATTACGCCGTCTTATCGGCGACATTAGAGCAGCTATTTATCCAATTCGCCAGAGGAACTGAGCAATCAGACAGGGATCTTGCAGATGGCAATGTGTAGTCGACAGGTGTTTAAATACCGTAACAATGGTCCTATTTCGAAATATTATTATTGACCTACAATTTGCAGCTCAAATTCAATTTCTAAGTGTTTAAATATAGTAATGATGGATATATTTCGATGTTATTACGGAATTTCAATGTTCAGCTTAAATTCAATTTTTACGATGCTTTTAAAATATTTTTCTTGTAAGTATTAATGCACACACTTCATCGTGCACTATATTTATGGTATTGCGTACGAGATTATAATACAAAAAAGTGTACACGTGCGCGTATTTTAATATATATATAGTACAAATATATTTATTGTTAACTAATGACATTGTTAGAATTCCGTATACAATCGTTATTAGTATATGGTAATTGAAATGTCACTGAAACCTTTTTAGTTCTAATGGCCGCTGTAGGGTGGGAAAAAAAGGCTACAATCAAATAAATTACGCGTACTTTGTATAAATAAAAAAGTTACATAAACGATATATTCTTATGTACATAAATCCGCCATTAAATACAATTATTGTAATGGAACAGAATTGAATCGTATAATATTCAATGACTTTTACGGTGTCGTTGTCTAGTAATGGTATCCACCCGAACTTGTTTGGTATGAATTTGGACCTTGGTAAGAGCCACCGCTGCCACCACCGCCACCGCCACCTCCTCGGGCTCCACCTCCGCCACCGCCGCCGCTGCCACCGCCATTTCCTGTGTTCATAAAGCAGAAACAACCGGTTAGAATGCGTTGATAAACATTTCAATTACCGTTGTGCCAGCCAATTACGATAAAACGTGAGCCGGGAAACATTTTCAAGAGATTGTCATCGATGTAACACACCGTAACCACCCCCTGGAGAGTATCCTCCTCTACCGCCGCCATTACCACCGCCACCACCACCCCCGGAGGTATCTTGATTTTCGCCTCTAGCCTCAGCAGCGAGAGCTAACTCAACGCCTCGTTGAATCTCTGGCGGAATAGGAGGTGGTGTCGGAAGATGTGCGCCCTGGGGATGGAAACCCTCTTCATCGGCGGTATAGCTAATACTATACTGTACACCGTCGGGTCCTGTGTACGAATACGAACCGCTCACTGCTTCTCCGTTCCCTGGCGAAAAAGAACATTTCGTGACTTTTTTGCTGCGTATTAGTTCAAAGGAGAGTAGAAAAAATCAAGGTAAATATTAGCCATGAAATCCATTTTGAATTGCGTTAAACTCATTGAAAATAAATCGACAAAATGAAGTTTCTCCCCACGGCATCTTAGCTTCCAAGTTCAAAGCGTTGGATCGGAGCATCGTAACAAGTTGTATGTATTACGCTCACTGCATCCCGTTACCTGTACAGCAGAACAACGCATGGTGTTTGACGCAACAGGCGGCGGTCGAGCCGATTGCGTCACTGTATCGGCTGTTTTTGCGGCTTTCCAGCTTGTTAGAAGCAATCATTGTTCGGTGATCACTCATCACGAACCGAAATAGGAATACTAAGTTGCCCGAGGATCTGTCGAAAGCCGGAAGAAGGTCACGTTTTGGATCGGATCATGCCGCTACTCCCCCCCACTGACACAAATCAATCTTTTCGATCGTTAAATGAATAGAGTTTTTTGAAATTTGAAAACCAGCGCAATAACTAACGCGAGGAATTAAATACCGAGGAAAGGAGACTTCGTTGGTTGCCGGTATCTATAAATTAGTCTTATTATCTATAAGACTTTTGAATATAAGTAGCGCAATTTGACCCTATGACAACTTGATCCTACACATGCTACATTCCGTTCACCGGGTCTGTTGTAACCAGTATTCGAGGAGGAACGCGATGATGGATAGGAATTCATAACACCGAAACACGATAGCGGCGGACCGCGAAGAAGAGTTCGGGATATGGTTGTTGGGAAACACGAGTGACCCTGATCTCACCTTGCTGATGGCCGGTTTCCTGCGCACTGATACCGTTTCCTGTTTCGTAGCTGAACTGGTAGTTGCCGTCTCCGCCGTTATCGTTATTGTATGAGATGATTGGGATCTCTTGGCCGCCGCCACCGCCACCGCCTCCCGGTCCTCCCCTGGGTCCGCCACCCCCGCCGCCACTACCACCGCCAGTTGCTATAATGAAAATACAAAGAGGAACCATTCAAAATTCGAAACGGTCTCCAAATAAGCCAGTTGTACAGTAAGAACTTCAATTCTTTTCAAAAATATCCTCTGCAACATTTGATTAGTTCATAAATGGACGTCTTCTTCTAGAAATTATCGAAATTCACCTTGGAACAATTTGACAACTTTTGACTCGATCCAATTTCAAGAAAAGTTTCATTGAAAGTATTTTAAGAAGATTGAGAAATGTTGTCATCGACAGGCATTCTATAATTTTCCGGATAAATTTCAATCAATTGTTCAGGCATAATCGACTCGTTATCGATCGACGTACCTGTGCAATCCAAGGGTTGCGCCACGAAACCGGAGAAACCCACGACCCGGCGCACCGGAGGTATAATTCGTAATTGAATAGAGACTAATTACTCGGCACAAAGGGAACGACACGAGATGTTCCGATGCGTTCTGATTCTCGCAACCGCGCGAATTCTCACCAACTTCAAATCGTACTTGAGACACAGCCGTCCTCAGATGCGCGTCTTCATTAGACGGGAGCGACTGAAGGGGATCCAGAGCGATTAGGCATTCCGCGTTAGCGGTTTTCACTTTTCTTTCGTTGTCGCGTTGCTAATTCCACGACATACTTTACATAATTGATGTAGCTCAGACGACGCGGGTAACACTCTTTGTTAGATGAAGTAGCATTATTGTCTATTACAGAAAGCTTCAATGTACATTCAAAATATATGTACATTTTTTTTCTTTTTTCTGTTTTACGTTTGGTTACAATTCTTAAGTTTTCGTTTTTGCGTTCAGAGATAAGATTTTATGAGAAAAGGATATAATAAAATGTTGGATAAGTAATCTTATGGATTAAATTAACATAGTAGAAACTCGAGACAACCGTAATTGAATTCTTTAAATGTTTTAGAAACAAGAATTTACAACGAGTAGATGATGAAATATTCAGATATTTAACTTTATTAAGAAGAAATGAATACTCACGTCCACCGTATCCTCCACCACCGCCGCCTCCAAATCCACCGCCTCCAGATCCGCCACCGCCAAATCCACCGCCTCCAGATCCACCGCCGCCAAATCCACCGCCTCCAGATCCGCCGCCACCTCCTCCAAATCCACCGCTACCTCCACCCCCGCCGTAGCCACCTGGTCCACCGGGTCTGCCGGGTCCTCCTGGTCCTCCTGGTCCCCCATGACTGCCAGGACCTCCAGGACCGCCTGGTCCTCCAGGTCCGCGTCCTCCGGGACCACCTCGTCCGCCAGGACCACCAGGCCCACCGGGACCACCGGGTCCCCGGTTCGGGGCTTGAATCAATCCACCGCCGCCAGCGGTACCCGCATTTCCCGGAGGGAGATAAGTGTTGTCCAGTCGGGCCGCGTAACACGTGCCAGTCACGGCCAATATCGCCAAGGCGAGCTGTCAAAAGTGATGGTTTTTCAAATTTCTGACAGACTATTGCTCTAAATTAACGAAAATACCCCGGTGTTTGCGTACATACCAATTTTGATGAAACCTTGCGCAACATCTTCAATAAACCCTACTCAAGTATTTAGTCGTATTTCGTTCGCGCCCTGCTTCTCACTTTAAGGGAGAAATCAACACTTTTTTCGTGAACCAGCTCTTCTACGTAAATTTTTAAAAAGTTGCAAACAAATGGTATCCATGAGTATCTCAAATAAAAGTTGCACCACATGTTTGAATATCTTTTGTCGTTTGCGATTTATGCGCCGTTACGTAGAAGGGTTGATTTCTTACATCAAGTAAAGAACGGACACGAACGAAATAAGACTGAATTATGGGAAAGGTCTGACAGACTCAAACACTTACGCAAGGTTTCATAAGAATCGACGTGTACCTGTTACCGGGATTCTCTTGCAAGCTAAGAAATGAATTCGTGCGCTCGGACTAAAGCGATCTTCCGAAGCTGTCACTGACGCATGTATCCCGAGCACACTCTGTCTCGATTCACTGACTGGTCAATTTTTCTAAATACGTCGACGACTCTCGGGAACAAACGAAGCAAAAGCGTCGGGGCAACATTCTCGTGGTGGTCCGCGAACCGACGCCGCCGGCTCCGCGGTCCGAGACCCGGGACCGGAAGTCGGGGATACACCGGCGACCGACTATTGGTGCTCGTACCGATCTCATCTCGCCGAAGAGTCCGATCTTCTAGGAACGCGAGTCCTCCTCGGTGTTATTCGTCGCACAGCCGGAACGTGTCTATGGCCAAACGATGGCAATAATTGGTCTGTGTAGATTCAGGTCGAAGCGAGCGTGCTTATATACCGATCCGTACTCGAGGCTCGTCTTCCTCCCACCCGGCGACGCAAGCAGAGTAGTCTCGTTGGGCCTGATGAACACCCGGTGCCCCGTGTCCCTCGGCGAAGTTCGCGAACTCGGGGGGAGCGACGGAGAAGGATTCGCACGGCGATCGGCACGGTGGAGGAGGATACCGCGGAGGATACCGAGGGGGAGAGGGCGGCCGAAGATGAGCACTCTCGGGTCTAGAGAGACGCGGGGCTGAGAACGCGATTGCGCAAGCCGGGTGATACAGATCGGCGGGCATCTCGGAGTCGGACCTGAAGGTCGGCTAATCGGGTCGACATGAAAGTGAACCGAGCTTGGCATGTGGGAGAGCATAGACGGGCGAAGGGACCACGAAGAGAAAAAGAGAGGTTACGGCTCCCATCGGGAAAAGACGGATCCGCGACGTTGGAGGGAAAAGAAGAACAGCGAGGAGAGTTCGCGCCGGGTACCAACGGCGCGCGCGCGCGCGCGAGCGTCTCTTCTGATATCCTCGATTGCGTAGACCCGGCACGATCCCAAGACGCGGTGCGTTCCTCCTTGTAATTATATCGGTCGTTCGGTGTCCGACATCGCGGGGTCATCATCATCCGCTGGATGGTACACGATGGCTTATGGAGAGCAGCAACGCAAGCTCCGCAACCGCTCGCGATTATTGCGCAAGCAAATGCGTTGCGCATCGAGCGTATGATAGATCTTGGTGTACGATCGTGTACGTATTAGAGAGGAGCCGCTCCAAATCGTCTCTTGTGTTCCCGATTGGCACGTAACTCGCCGCTTAACGATCCACCTCGGGTCACCGTGTTCACGCTCCCAGGCAGACGCCTCCCAGTTCGGCGCCAATCGCTTCCCAATACCAGTCGTACGTCTCGTCTTCGATACGACTCCAATCTTACCCTGCGGCTAGCTTTAGTTCCTTATTCACGCCATTCCTCGCGTCTACCGCGAGCACCCATATGATCCTTAGACCGTCGCTTTTCCACCGGGGAGTGGGATCCCTGCTCGTCGACCGATGCCGCTGCACCGATTAACCCTCCGTTACCCATTGTTCTGTCCGTTGGACGACTTCATTTCAGAACAGTGATTTAGAGTACCCAAACGTGCGCCGAGATTTATCGCGTTTCCACGGTTACGGCTTGTCTCTTCACCGAAGGTAGACCGTACTGTCCGAAGTGAGAAGCTCCGCTGGTACGATCAAATTTGTTTTGCGCCGGGTGTCCGAAATACGGAGAAACAAGAAAACGTTCGTCGACTTCCGCGAACGCCTTCTTCGTCTCCGTAAGGTCCGGAGGGTCGAAGACAGTGTCTCGACGTAGTAAATGTGGCTTCCATTAGTTCCAGTCGAAAGACCGCCGTTCCTAATTTCACGAGTTGAATATCTGTATATTGCCAGCCACTTGTACATCACCTACTGTCAGACCGATCGAACGATTAGAACGATCACGCGTTCGAAGCCATCATCGTAATCGCCGCATCGACGCGTCGGCTGCTTTACGTGTACATACCGCCATAAGGGCGATAGAGTGAAATGCCTTACGTAATCGGTCATACTTTCTTTGTACGAAACTCATAATAAGCATTTGCAAAAGAAAGTTCTAGAACCGAGATGAGGTAATCCATCGCACTCCCCCAACACTGATCGCGGAGAACTTCTCCGAGTTATGTAAACCGTTTAATTTCTAAGATCGATTTATGGCACCGAGTCTGCCGGAGATCTGCCATTGTAGCGACCCAAGGAAGCTGCTACCATTTCGTCCAGGGAATAAGATTCATTAAAGACGGAGAGAACCCACACCCTTCCGCAATTTATCGAATACCCGATAAACGTCCGTCAGCTCGGGTTTCGAAATCCGCACTGACGCGGCAGTTTCACAAGGCGGCCCGACGAAGGCTTCATGACCGATGCGTTTCGCTTAATCAGGCACTAAATTGTTCAAATTCAGACCCGGCATATTCGCAAGCTGACACTCGGGGTTCCGTCTAGCTTATCTAACCATCGTCTGCTGGTTTATTCACTCTGCAAACATTTACAGATTTCTCCGAGCAATCGGCCGTGGAATCGAGGATTCGGATGGAACGATGCTGTTAGCATCCTAGCGGTTTCCCACGATTCAACCCCGCTGCCAGACCATGCGTCAGAACTGCAGCGGTATTCTTTGAAGATAGGAGACGGTAGATCGCGGATGGGTTTCCAGATCTTTCTGAAACGACAGCGACGCGTGCAAGAAGTTATCAGCGTTTTTCCAGGTACGCAACCGTTCGAACCTCCTCGTAGCAGGAGGAGCGTCGATTGTAAAAATACGGGATCACGAAACCGAGAGGAAGAAGAAGACGCTGCAACTTGGACGTTTCAGAGTCCGCTTCGTACTCGATAAAATTTTAGTTACCTGGCGAGGGAACGACGGAGAAGATACAGAAACTAGCGTGATCCGTTGATCGATAGGGATCGGTTCAGCTGTTCGAATTAGCTGATGCCAGGGGTGCGGCCCGCTCGGATAAAAACAGGGCGATCGTGAGCCGGAGTCTCAATAATAGGATACCGCGGGCCCCGCTCGAGACAATGTATTTACCCTGGTTACGAGAGGAGAGTACCGCAAGCGATGCTTTCTAAACGGATCGAGTCACCGAACGCGCCGATACGCTTTGAGAAGACCCAGCCCTTTGCCGCGCTATCCGCGCGTTCATCTATCTTTTCCTGCTCGTGTTATGCCAGAGGTGAGGTTCACCCGGAGAAACACTTCTTCATGAGGCAGCGCTCTGTCACGGTATCATCGGGATTTGCTCCCGACGTCGGGCGCTGTCGCCAAAAAAGGATCGTGGAAGACGAGCGAGATCCTAGCCGGTGTAATAAGTGATCCGTGTTCCGTTGCGCCGTTCCTAACAGAGACACTCGATCCCCGCGGTAAATACCGAATAAGGAGTCGCTACATTTTGTCGGAATTAAGTTGCGCCTTCCTCCGTCCGCTGCTCGTTGGATTCCACCGAAGGGTTGAACGAACCGATCCACTTATACGCGTGATCATTGATCGTTTCGCGTCGCGTCGGAATGGAATGTGTTCTCGATCTTCGATTGATCATCTTGCTCAGTAAACCCTGGGGGATCCTCGGAAATGGTTACACAAATATGCGCTCCCATTTGCGTCCTACACATTAGGTCATATTTTTAAATAAACACATGAGATTGTAATTAAGTGGTAGAGAATCGAAATTTGACGGTATAAAAAGAATTTGAATAGATGATTCCGTGTGTCAGTTTTAAAAATTGCGCGCAACTGACGCGCTTGAAGACTACGATCACGCGCCTGATCATCGGATCACACGATCTTATCAACGACTCGCCGCTTCCAAAATATCTGAACGTTGTAAGGTGGGAAAGTTGAATATAGACTGACAAGTTAAATCGCTTGTCCCGGTTCGCGGGTTGCGATTGTCTAAGAGGTCTTACCCTTGAAGCCACCCGCGAGGACAATAAATGCCAGATATTCTGAAACCGTTATGGCGTCACGGACAGGTATCGTTCAGCTCATGTTTCATTGTTCTTGCGGCAGTTAAGGGAATCGGGGATATCGCGGTCGTACTTGCTCTGCCATTTTCCACTTAATTATTTATCGGTCGAACAGATCTACGCTTTTAGACAAACGTTGAATAAACTCCGGGGGAACCTCTCCGGTTTAGAGAGATTCTTGTGCCCCGTGACACCCATGCGAGGCATATTTCTACACACTCGTCCAGAGAAGGTTGAGCTATAATGGATTAAGAAACGCCGCCGCGCTGCTCGTCTCCACTTGATGACCTGGCTAATTGCTGTTATGCGCGCATCGCGCCCGGTTACGTGCGCGCGTCGCGGGCAAAGAGAAATGATTTCGCGGGACCCCACCACGCGTGTTCCCGTAATCAGAATAATCAGAGGACAATTCCAATCGACTTTCTCCATTGCTACGAATTCCTGCGGCGAATCGGAGACGAGCGACGGGGAATACACACGGAAGCGGGTTCGCACGTCGTTATTGAATAATGATCTCGAACTCGGGAGACTGCACGCGTACACGTTGCGTGTTCCCTCCTCCGATCGGCATCTGTCTTGCTTTCTTTGTTACGACCTCGATGCTGCGGATGATCGTACCATTTCGAAACACCCCGCGTCGGAGGTCGGCGCATAGAGGAATGAGAAAAAAAGTCTGCGGTCTCGGCGGTTCTTGCGCATCCTGACGCAACGAGGTGAGCGCGGATGGACGTTCCCGATGGTAACAAGGAGAGCTACCGTGCGGTGGACGCTATCGGGCAAATTCATTTTCTAAACATGACCAATCATCCCCCCTTGGTCATCAAGAGACGCGTCTTCGAACACTTTCACAACGGCAACTCGCGCGCATCGACGCGCTGACCACTTAGCATCAACGGTCGAACTGTCAACGATTCTCACGCAAAACCCTTTCCAGATGAAACATTTGTTGGGGCAGTTTTGTCTCCGTCGCTCGGGGCATCTCGCTCCGTGCATCTGTCCTGATCATCGCTCTTAGATATAGAAGACCGCTGAACCTTGTCTTTTGCTGGCTATCTTAATTATTGTAATTACTCTCGTGTCTGCGAGCTATCACCAGTCACTTCATCGTAGCTCCTGCCATTAAGACGTAACAATTATATATTATGTAGTTCGGATCATTATGGTATAGATTCATTAACGGACGAACGCGAATTTTTATTTACACCGCGTAAAGCTTCGTTCAGACTTGCATTAAATGTCGTACATTACACAGGGCCATTTTTATTCGTACTTGACAACTTCATAAATTAAATGACTCGTACAAGACGTTTTCAATTGAGATAAGGGTAATGGAATTTCACTTCGAAGTTGCAAGTAACAAGACACCATCGCTACCGTCGTTTTGTACTATCTCGAACATTTATTTGTAATTAACGACATTCTATTTTCGTTTAAATTGAACATTTTTTTAAACAATCGTTCGAATCATAACGGTGTATCTTGCAATTAAATGTTTCGTGCGCGGTGCTGTTTAACACAAATAACGCATGAAATCCTTATGCTAATCATTTTTGTTCAACTTGCGTTAACTGACGCAAGACGTCGTGTAACGGAATCCGTAAATACTGGAGCTGATACTTTCATCCCGGATACCGAGGCGCATGGAGATAATAGTCAGCCTCTTCTCAGCAATGTGTAAATTTTAAGCATTCGTGCCCGTAGGGTAGCAAGACGTCGATGGAACGGTAATCGAGGAGGGTCAGCGAAAGGATGATGCGAACAAAGGAAACGCGACGCTGGAAGACGTCAATTGGTGAAGGTATCGTGCTGTTGGCTTCGTCGGAGTCCCAAAAAAGGTATCGACATGCCATCATCCGAGGCTCCGTGGATCGCGGGATCGATAGGATCAGGACTCGTGCGCGCTGCGAGGAACGTTTCTCCTCTGTCGAGGAACGAGCAAGTGAATGGGTGCACACGGTAGCGTTTCAGCCTTCTCGAACTGACTCGGGGAAAGAAAATATAGTGCAGTCCGGTTGCATAATGGCACGGAGGCGCATCACGTCGACCCGGCTCGACGCGAGCTACTTTGAGAACCTACGGTAACAGTCTCCTGTGCATCGTCGACGGTGACCTTTGCGGCTGAAGGCGGTCGCGTCGGGGTAGGGGTGCTGTAACGCTGTAACCGACCGGTGCGCTTCCAATCAGCCCTAGGCGATGAAGGTGGATGATGATACAGTTTCTGTGCAGCATGGACACCGCCGACATCCGGAATCGAGCCGCTTGTCGCAGACGCTGCTAGCGATGTAAGGGGCAGATCCTTCGAATCGCGATGCGGAGACATTCGACATCGTGAATCGAAGATACGCTTAAAACGTAGGCAGCTGACAACGGGAAGCAGTTTTCTGAACATACGGGCAAAGCGTATTGCCAACTCGAAGGGATGACGCAACGGAAGACTCTTAGGGTTTGATAATCTCTGGTATCAATTACAAATCTCGAAGTTTCGCATAGTTGACGGATTTCACTCGAGGAGACACATTCTAATTAGCATCGACAGGCAGTCGCTTCTAATTAATAGGGATACGGGTGATTAGAAGTACAGCACGTACGTGTGTAGTTTGAAAGGAACGTTAATTAGACAGAATCAAGTTATTGCGTGTTCGCTTGCTTTTTTTACAGCCGACTGCAACATCTTCGAGTCTGTTTTCTATATTCCGAATTTTATTGCTGCGATAGAATTTCGTTTCTAGTGAAGCAATTCATGTTTTCTTTCTCTCCAACCATGCGATCACATATTTCAATATCGATTTACTTGAGTTGAAACGTTTCAGCTTTTTAACCCTTTGCAAACGAAAGGCAACTCTAAGGTACCGCTAGAAATGATAAAGTTTCGAAATAATTTTTACAAAATTTACTTATATTTATAAAATTGTTAAGAGCTGTTAACTGTTACACGAATCACAAAATTCGATTATATAATGTATAAAATGCACTAAATTATATAAAATGGAAATATTGTAAGTCTGAACAAATATTATTGATTTCCAGTTAAAATGGCTACGACTGCAAAGGGCTAAAATCATTGTTTTCTAAAATATCTGAACAGCTACCAATTTGTACTTGTTTAATGTGTTCGATGCTGTTGTATTCAGAAATCTAGAACGTCGATTTTAATTTTCGAATTTGAAATTTGAATAGCAGGCTGTCCAATCTGCTGTTTTATCCAGCGTAAGGTTGGCAATGCTAAATTTGAACGATTTCGGCCGGAACACCGCCATCTGCGAACGGCGTTGCGAACCACCACGAAACCACCAACACACTTTCAACCGATTCGAACTGTCCTCAACATCAACAAGTTCCGAGACGCGAAAGTGGAGGTTAGAGTTCTGTAGAATGCAAGAACCGTTATGGCCAGCTTTCGTTGAAGTGTTTGGTTACCGAAACTCGAGGAGTCAGTAATTACTCGCATCACAGTCAGATATGGAGGCGGATCGGGAGGACGAGCACCCAAACAATGTTCTACTATTTCGAATCGCCATTTCAAATTGTTTCAAAAACATCTCGGAATCAGTGAGGTAAGTAACGTTACGTTTTTTCAATGTCTAACCAACAATTTGACGATATTAATGACTGTGGCGATTTCTGGCAACTTGTTTGAAATATTTATTCGTAACTTTATGCGAGGACAAGGCACCGTGATCTGCATTCTTTTGAGGTTATGAAATGACATATCGCCTTAATAGTCGCGGTTCTTTTAGACGTTACAAACGCATGCGCACTTGATGGCAGTAGAAATTTGAATTTTGAATACGCGAAATTCATTGTAGTAATACTAAACTTCTAATTATATGCAGCAAGTTAGTTAATTGCAATTGTTTACAAGAGGGTACGAACGAAAATTGTAGCCTCAAGAATTACAGGAAGTTGATAACCATGCAAACAAATCGAATTTATAAGCAGAGAAAGTGAAAAGATTCGCACGTGTGAAAAGCTTTAGCGGTACACAGTGTGAATGTGATTAGCTTTGCTATTCACGGGCTAATGTTTCGCTGATGTCGGATTAACAGATAAAGTAGACGCTCAGTGATAACATTTTGTAAATACAGTAAATACATTGACTGCAAGCTTCTATTTATCATATGTATGTGTTGTAAATATTGATTAAATTATGCCGAAAGATGATTCATTGTTTCTAAGAATGTCGTCCATTTATAAGATGAAGATGCAGTCGCGTTCGAAGTTATGCGATTTTAAAACAAATTCATACGGTAATAGTACTGTAAATGTGAAATATGTCAAATACGCATACGCGGTCCATAATGTCGACTCAATTAGGACAAAAGCCGAAAAAAAGTCGTTTTACATAATGTTATAGCTTATTAACCTATTAACTATAAATTGCGTATACATACATAATTCATTCTGTAGCAATGTAAATTGTATTCAGCGTAGGATAAACTTACGGATCATTGCCGTTCCCCTTTACTTATGTCCATGAAGATATTCGTGATCAATAAATCATCCAGTTAGCAGGTTAATCGGGAAAGGCGCGTTAACTCATTATTCAACACTGCTTTTCAGTAACATTTTTCGTTAGGAGGATAAAAGTTCCCGTTCCACTAATGATACTTATTTTCTATTGCGTAATAGCAGTTGCATCAGTAGAATTCGCGTGGTTTGGCCGATAATTACGGCTACATCTTTATGGCAATAATTTCGTTCGTCACGAGGCTTCGTGCTCGAAAAATCTGCTGGTTAACAGTTTCACGAGGCATGGCGGTCGGTTTATCAGTGTCAAGAGGGGAGGGAGGAGGGTTCGGGTCGTCGATGACCCAAACGACCGATGCTGTTACTCGATGTCATTGGCCTCTGTGACTCGCCTGTTAATTTGTGGCCGTTCACGTGGCCAAGCAATTGTCTGACTCCGACTACACATTGCTCAGTCTCGTTCTGTTCGACGAACAACGTTTCGGGTTCGATCTCTGAAAAATTTCGTTTCCCTTCGGTTTCCGCTTCCCAGAAACTGCCGGTATTTGAAACCCAACACACCAGTCGACCTTCGAGGAATTCCACGAAGTGTTCGAGGAAACAAAGGGCCCCTGGTGTGCGGTCACCATCGTGTTCGGCCTGCTCCCATTCCCATCATTCGTGCTGTGCGTGTCGCAGGGATCGCGCGTGCTTCTGCTCTCCGTTCTTCCCACGTTAGAATAATTCGGTGACGAACGGAACACTCATCGATGGACGCCATGTTCAATTTCGAGAAACGCTTATACAACGTTTATCGCGCTATTCCACGATTTGTTCATTTGTTTGTCGATTTTGTTGCGCCGACGTCGTTAATCTGTTAATCGTGAGAGACAAGTTAGGCATCCAGTGATTTTCTATTGTCTTTATCTGTTCATTTATGGTACAGCATGTTGATATAATCACATCGGCAATCCTAACATCCGCAGAGAAGTTAATTAATTTATATTTGTATTCCTTGTGAGTTAAATTGTAGCTGATCGTTATCGTTCACCTTCACTTGCCACTGCACCGTGTTTCGTGTGTAGGTATTCGCAGTCGAGAAATTATTCGGTGTATCAGTTAACTATATCGAGATATTGTGCAATAATACGTACACACTATTGTATTCAGTTTTTTTACCGTGAAATCTATGTTATACTCGTTTAAGTCTTAATAGGGCATTAATAAGTAGTAACGCCGAAGATTTAAAATAACGATTTAAGGTTGAAAGATCGATCGATGAAATTATTATTGCTCTCTTTCACGATGATTTTATGAATTAGATGTTAACAGCACATTTCGACCGCCGAATCATTTTCTATTCCCACAGGAACTCTAAACGTGGCGAAGATGCATCATGAGAAGATATTGGACAAAGACTGCCACACTCAGTTAGGTCCGGACTATTGCAAATGTATGTAGCATCGATATCAAATTGCACCAGTCCCGGCCTAATGGAGTGCGCGCGATACAACGGAAGAAGAATCAAAGGTGTGGCCTTCATCCTCGGTAATTTCACGCTCTTCCCACGAGAACGATAACGTACAACGAGAGGAGGAACTGTGTTCATACATTCTTGATTTCTCGTTTCCGGCTCCTAACATCTTTTCCAGGATAGTATCCAGTACAAAACTGTTCACGGCCGACTATTTCGCAAGAACTTTACTTGGGATGAAAGTTAAAATGTATTACTGAGAAAAAATTGTAGCAATTGTAGATCTTCTAGCAATCAAGATACAATTAGTTTTAGTTATTTCATTGTTTCGCGGCAGTATGGCCACCTCTAATGACTACATGCTTTATATTCTACATGAACTTGGATGTTTTAATTATAATTATGAGATTGTGATGAGAATTTCTGATTAAAATAAATTTTACGGTGTTCATTTATCATTATTGTGTAAATGAGTAAGGTAATGTTTTTAAACATACCTAACATTTTTTTCCATGCTTCATTCTTCGTAGTAATTTGATGGACGCAAGTAGTGCAAGATAATTTTTAGCATATTATTAATATTTCATAACTGTTAGACTCGACAATTTTTTTTTTCAATACCTTGGTTAATTACGTTCGTCGTTAAGAGCGAGAATTCTATATAAACATATTTTCTCTTCCACCTTTTCTCCTCTTCCATGTAATAAGATCCGGTATTGTATCGTTAATAAATAAAATTCTCTATGCTCTGGTGCTTTCACAATTACGAAAAGGTGACTGCGATTATTAATCATCTTATGACGCACGAAAAAATTATTCCGGAAATTGTGCAACAGGATTACGTCTTGCTATTGTATGCTTATTATAATACTACAAAACTGGATTGGGTTGCCGGAATACTGGTTCTCCCCATTCAACCGCGTCGAGATATTCTTTGTGTGCGGTAAACAAAGAAAAATTTGATTCCGGCGATAGCAGAGCCACCACGTGCACACAAAGACCGACCACTGTGTAGATCGTTCACGGAAGTTCACGTTTACCTAGCCAGGTGTTGGTATAAAAGGAACGTTTTTCGCTCGAGTTGCTACGGCACATAACACCACGCGTGTATCAAGTAGTCTCACAAATTCATTGGTGCGACCCTTTTATAATGTCTCTTAAAAATCTTGTTTTCTTGAACTGTTTAAAGTGAAATAAAATTGTTTTAGGCTATTATAACTTTATTACTTATTATTACTGTTCGATTACAAACTAGAATGTATAGTAAATGTACGTTGACTGTTACATAAATTTGTTATGCTTTAATAAGTATCATTTATATATACATATTACAAAAATAAACATTTAATTTAAAATCATTTAGTAGTTCTTATTTTATACTGTTGCTAAGTTCCTTAGGACCCTACTAAAGATGTATCCGTTAGCCAGGAAAGAGATGTGACGGTTTGAAGCAAAGAGAAGTCCAACAGTAAATTTTAAATTGTAGTTTCATTTTTGTTAAAGAATAAATGTTTCACCCGTATAGGGTTTGATTCGTTAACCACGCGAACTTAATGGATAGTCAATGTGTTGTTATGAGAGTAACGGAAATTCGGAATGAGTCACAGGTCATTAGGTCGTAACAAAGGTTAATGGAGCTGTAAGCAGAGACTTGTATTTAATCACTCGGTTGACCTAATTAATAATGATCAGAATTTTTCAAACATTTAAACGACAATTTCAATTACTGTTTCAGTCTGGACACATTTTCCAACATTTTTACGACATTGAAATCGCAGCCATTAGACGAGAACACTAGACAACAGCTGTATGCGGCTATGGTTAAAGAACTTAACGACGGTATGATCGACGATTTGGAGGGCATATTGAATGAAGGAAGTATGGAGGAAGCTTTAGCGAAGTTAGCAAAGTTGAACGCGGACTCATCTACACAAGAAGAAGCCTGGTGAGTTTAAACAACATCTAGAAGTTACAAATTTTGTTGTTTTTTTTCTGTTATAAATTCTATATATAATTAAATTCTTATTTCAGGAGACCACCCGGAAATGTAACTTTACATTTACGCTCTTTTGACGCACAAGTTATGGAAGAAGAAATTGATTTGTTGACAAAACGAGTGAATGAAACAGAAGAAGAAAATAAAATTTTAATGAAAGATATATCAGAGAAAAGATCAAAAGTGTCTGCATTAAACGATACTATAACGCTAACGTTAAATAGAATCCCAAATGCAATTGAATTATTACACAACAGGTTAGAAGATCTAGAAAAATGTTTAGAATTCTTAGATCACGAATAAACAACGAACATTAGAAATAATAATCAATGAGCATGGAGAATGTCTCTAAATATGTACACAGGAAACAGTATGCGTGTGTGAGAATGAATTGCATTTAATTAAGATTCTACTAGATAGTTATTAGCACTGGTTCTAACTTAGATTAGAATGCTGTACATAAGTATCGGCATTGTTACTACATCTTGTTTACGCAATATTAATTTGATTAGAAATGTTTACTCCAGTAATTCTGGGATCACGTAAAGCTGCATTTATTCTCTCCTTCAAGTCTTGTGTTAGATTTTTCTTACTGGCTACTTTCTTCAATTTCCTCAGTAATGCTATGTTCTTTTTCTGAGAAAAGTGTTCCATGACTAATTAAACGAAATCGCCGAATACAATTACTAATAAATGTTTAATAGACGTACTTCTTCAATTGTGATTCTTCTTTTAATGTCGGCTAAGTTTCTACCATTTTCATCTGCACGTTTTTGCAATTCCTCAAGTTCTTTTTTCAAATTGGCTCTTTCCAATGTCAGAGATTCAACTTTATATTGAACATTTTTCTCGTAAGAATTTACTTTTTCGACACATTTTATATAATCGCTATGAATTTCGTACATTTCCTTCTCTAATTCCTTGTATTTCCTCTCCTTGTCCTTTAATATAAACAATCCTTTATCCTTTAATTGAGACACTTGGCGAATCTCTTCTTCCACGGATTGGTATTCCTTACGAGATTTTGCTAATTCTAATTTGATATCATTTATTTCTTCGTTTACAAGACGGAAGTCATACGGATCCAAAGCTTTAGCATCTTCGCATTTCGTTGCTGTACAGACATACCAATAACAGTATATAGTAGTAATAATAATACTGTTACAGTATAACACAAAAACATAAAGTATGATATAGTATGATATATAAAGAATTAGTGTAGAATTCTTCTATCGAAAAATACATCTAAAAATATATTTTATATAAGAAATACAAGAAAAATTAATAGTCTTTGTAGTGATGTACTAAAAAAGAGGAAAATCTTCAAACTATAATACCCATTTCTGTATCATTATCATCATCGCATTCGTCACCGTGGTGCATCTTTTGTTATAGT
This sequence comes from Augochlora pura, assembly GCF_028453695.1. Taxonomy (NCBI): domain Eukaryota; kingdom Metazoa; phylum Arthropoda; class Insecta; order Hymenoptera; family Halictidae; genus Augochlora; species Augochlora pura. The sequence goes on from NC_135773.1 coordinate 25,438,860, forward strand.
ACGTCGTTCGATTTGAACAAGTAAACAACATGGCCGACATCGCGCTAAACGCTTCCCGCCTAAACGGATGCCGTTCCACGATTGGTCGTTATCAACCAATGGCAGCAGCTCTTTTTGCCGATGATTTGGCGTAACGGTCGCTAGATGGCAAGACTATTAGCTCAGTCCCCGCTACGCGGCCGCTGTACGCCATTGTACCGTGATTGCTGTTAAGTCTCGTGTTTGTGAGTGGGAATTGATCCGGTGTAACCGAGTTCTGGAATTCTTCCACACATCAGGTAAGTCGAAAATTTCATTTCTCTCGGACGAACGATTCGCGTGGGATACGCGCGCGTCGCCAATCACTATTATTTGTCATGTAAATCGCCTCGTCCCGGTGGGAAGTACGTGTACATTTTTTGGGGGTTAGTTTCCGACCCTCGCGCGTCTAGTCAGCCCTCTTCTGTGCGCGTGGTCAAGCCGTGTGTGCAAAACCGTTCAGACTATTTCCTAATCGAATTTCCACAATGTTCACTAAGAATTTGCGGTGAACGACTCGGCCCGCAACAAAGCGTCGAAGAAACATTGAGGTTATGCGCGATTTATGAGTTCGCCGTTTTTCCAGTAGCGATATTGCGCCGCGAATTTTTCCGCTTGGCCCCTGTGCCGAGTCAATAATTTCGGCCATGCGGCTCGTCGCTGAGACGAGCAGAACTTTATTTAAACAATACTTATATCTATCTTCGAAGTATTTCAGCGTTCCACACTGTCGTTTAAATAGCTTTGGGTAATATCTGTAAACATTTTTTGGTTGAAAAAGAAATATCAGTTCACGATTATCTTTCCGAAAAAATACCTATCGCTTCTAACATCTGCCACCACTTCACGGTGGCAGTGATCATTTTGTCCGCTGCAAGTAAATTTTATACGAACGGAAATACTGACCGCGCTAGTTTTTAAATCAAAGGAACGATTTTTATATGATCCAATAGCAAAATATCTCAAGAAATTATATTAAACCTAACATTGTCTATTACACAAAATTTCTCTATAGAGGGTTAAAATGTAGGTTGAATGAAAACTAGACATTTCTTATGCGGCATTCGGTGCCCGTTATCGGCGTTCGATAAAAATTCTTCATTTTCTTTTTACGTTATTCAGCATCGAGTAGAGGATAAACGGACTGCACGGATGCAAACGAACCATCGATATTTTTATACGCATTATCGCAGGAACTGATATGAGTTGGATTTTCGCATTGTGGTTGTTCTACGCCACGCTTACAATGCCACTCGGCGCTGATCCGTGTTGTTTCTCGGGCCGGTGAACGGAATTGAACGAACCTGAATTAATATTTGCAAATGATTGTAGGTTGCGATGCTTTCGTTTGTTGTGTTATGCCGGTGCAAATAAAATGTAACGAACTGTAGACTCTGTTAATTATTCGAATATTTAATTGATCATCAGCATCGAATAGTATTTTTTTTTTACATTGCGTTGACGATTGACTTTGCATCGGATATAATTCCCAACACACGGTGAAATTTACACTTTCGTTGGGTCATGTTTATTTAATTGATTCATCAATAACAAGTTGCCCATTTAAAATTCTTTTCTTTGTGTAATTTTACATCAACTTGCATTTGATTGTTGATATAATATTTCTAATATTATTTTAATGTTTTAGTAATATTATTTTATTATAATATTTCAGTTATTATTTGCATTATCTTGGTCTATTGATTGAAGACGGAATTAATTTGTTACCGATAGTAGGCGTGTTACATACTTTTTCATAATTGTTTAAGATTATAGTCGAATACAAAATTGTAACGATGCAAACAGAAATAGACGAGATATGCTACATTGCTTGTTAATGTTACAAAGTTTATCGTTGACGACTGTTTTTATCACAGCCAGCGGAACTAAACGATGGTCGCTGGCCTGCTCAATGATTCTTCATTATCCAACTTGAAGTTCATCGCGAGAAACACATAAGTGCATGGGAGAAACTGTTCCGTAATAAATGACACAATGGCCGCGTTATCATGTGCTCGCTTGCATAATGTTTTTCCTCCGGCACAGTGTCTCATGTTGTTGTTGGACAGCGTGTTACACGATGCTAGATCTGCTCGAGATTTTCTAAAACGATCGCGTCCCACCGTTCGTATAACCGTCGAATATTTATTTATAATGATCTATTTAGATCAATTTGTTCTCAGATTTAAATATTACAGAGTATTAATGAAATGGTTAACACGACATTAAGTTACAATAGGTCGATTTCATTAACAATTTTCCTATTTAATTAGGTTAGAGCTCGTCTTGATAATAACATATGTATCCGATCTCTGAATCCTCTTATTGTTCTTAAGGATATCAAATTTACATATCACTGAGTTCTAACTATTTTTCGTGAGGAGAGAAATTATGTACTAAAAACTTCCATGTCGAATACAGAAACAAGAATTGATTTCTTAATAAAAATTTTTTAATTTAATTAAAATCTCAAAGTTTTCTGCGAGATTTTACAATTTTATAGGATTTTTCCGTGTATACGGCGACATTTAACTATTGTCAAAGGTTAAATTTTTCAATCGATCGATTCGGACTAATTGAACCATTCGCGAAAAAATCGCTCTGACGAGCGGTCGAAAAGCCGTGTGTAAATCGTCAAAGCCGTGTAAATCATCAAAACCGTGTAAATCGTCAAAGCCGTGGATTAGTGAGTATTTAACGTGTTAACAAGCGTGGCCTTGGATTGCAGACGCTCGTATCGTGTCGTGATACGACGTAGGAATTCGTAGGATCGAAGGTGAACCGACGGTGCGCGATAAATTCTATTTATTTGAAATCCGAAACACGTCAACTTCGATCGCAGACAGAATTTCTCCTTGTCCTCGGCTTATTTGTTCCAACAATGACTTACCGTTGAAAATGATGCTACCGTTTGTGTCGCAGGTTCTCTACATGGTAGTTAACTTTCTTTTTATCGGAGCCTATAACGAAAATTTAGAAAATACGTTTCGTAGATCTTGGCAACTTATATGCACTATTGAAAATTCTATGTGGAGTATTCTGTGAATAATTGTAGATTTAAAGTAACTTTCTGTTGTAATGATATTTAAACAAAACCTTGTCATCGTGATTGCATATTTCTATTTTCTATTATCTCTAGTATAGAATTATTCAAATCCAATGAATCGTTAAGTATTATAAATAATTCTGAAAGAAAATCGTTGAGAATTTTTAAAGGAAGAAAACGCAGGGAAGAGATTATAATTTTCGTTCTGGTGAACAAAGGTTACGATGGATGCTTTTAGTTGTCCGATAAGAATTAAAGTGTGACGGGACCATCGTGATCCCAATGAAACAAATCGTTTAATAGTTCACTGACTGGTACAGAAGTTGACGGTCACAATAATTGAAAATGATTTTCAGGTTTCGATCGTTCGTTTTAACCTCCGGGATGTTTCTTCGCTGGTGAGTATCGGAATTCCGATACTCTTGTATTCCGATAATCTGGAATCCCAAATACTAATATTGTTTCCAACTGGTAATTCAATCAGATTCAACCGTGTAATAACCTTGGTTACGCGGCGACCATTAGCAATACCACCGGGATGATCGATAATTTCTATAATTCTGTCGATTCGTTACCCGGCTATCTGTCCCAAGTTCCCCAGTCCTCCGGTGCCTCCTGATTGCGTTTCACCGTGAACTTCATCCGGAACCGGCAAATTGTGTTTTCCTAGCGTTAACTGCCAGCTGACAACGTCCATCCTGCGTGCCACAAACATATTGCTCATTACATAGTTACCCGGTTCTATCGTGCCTTACGATTCCTACGAGTGCAGTTCAGAAGCAATTAACGACGCATTCCGGCATTCTTACCTTACAAATGAGAAACGAATTTCATCCCATCAGTTGTCCAATTAGAGACGATGTAACGTAAGCGAGGAATCTGTTGCATTTGCAAGAGATCTGTATTTCAGCACTTGCATCCATCATAACGACCATCACACTGAACGCTTCAAGTGACCAATCATCTCCGTTGCTTTCACTGTCGTTTCTCTGTTACACTTTCTGCCACTGTTTCTTTTAGCTTCGTTTTCGAGCTCCCTTGATTCTCTAGACACACCTGGCCAACGATCGATGAATATTTCTACCTGATTGATCACCGTCACTATCAATCACCGTCGAACATCCACCATCCCTATAATTTGGTCCAAATTTTGCTTCATCGTATTCCTAGTATTCCCCATCGTCTGCTCACCTGTCTAGGTTAGTCAAGGTATCCTCTGGATTGATTCCGGCCTCCGTAATTCGTTCTTCCGGACTTGCTTGGAATTTGCCATTTAGTAGGTGCCCCTTCGTGGTCCTCCGTGGTCAACGAACCGTAAACGTTTCTTCCCCGGTGATCCCCGTCGGTATTAATTCTCCTACCGTCTTTATCTTCGGGTCCTTTCGTCGACCGCGTGTTCTCCTCGATCCTGTCCAGGCTAGTAGAAGGCTCGTTCCAAGCCAACCACTCGTCCCGTGTCCTCTGTTCACCTGTTCAACGAATCGTGAACGTATCCTTCGCATTGATCCCCATCATTCATAATTCGGGAACCGTGCGGCAATCGAACATCCTTCGGGAATCGAGCAGACAGTTTCGAGGGAAATGCAATCCCATCTTCGCTGGGGGGGCCCTCTGGACAAGGGTTGGTGGGGGACAGACGAGAACGGTTTGGGCTAGGTCAAGCCGGGGTTAGGTCGAGTTCAGGTAGGGGTGGACTGACGGCTACGCGTAGGGGGGGGGGGTGGCCGGTTAAGGGAGGGGGGAGAGAGAGGTGTGTTTCTCCCTCTCGGTTAGACACAATGGCACAACAAAGCGTTACCGGGGCAACTGGTCGTTCGGGGTTGCCATCACAAAACTTTCCAACTTGTGACTGCAAACATTACCACCGGCACACGCGCTCCATCCACGGCAGAGAACCGTCGCGTTCGTCGGGGGTTGGCGTAGGTGAGGGGGGGCAGTCGAAGGGGTAGCCGAGGGGCTGGTGTGTGTGTGTGCGTGTACGGGGGTGGCGCGTGAGCTCGAACGCACGCACGACCGTCGTCACGCGACCACGCGTGCTCCCGACACGCACCGCGCCGTGTCCCCGCGCGGAAAACAATGAAAAAAGGGGAAGGATGCGTGCACCACCCCGATCCTCGTGTCATTATTTTCGAGTTCGTTTCAGTTTTTAACACTAGAACGTTCTCGCTATTTCGTTTTTTTCTTATTGACGCGGTAATTAATTGCTAGGTTTTGCTTCCGCCATTGCGAAATGATATCGCGATACCGTAACGCCGATTTTTAACCCTGAAACACCCCCCGCCTTCCTCACCTTTTATTATTACAGAATAAATAACACTGCGTGGGGCCACCCTTTATCGCGATAATAAATATAAAATAAATACAAAGTAATATGATATATATATATATAATAAAGTAATATACTATATAATATATGGTAAAGGAATATAAGATAACATGCAGTATAAACCAGTAACGTAATATAGGAGTTCATCATAGCGGAACCCGGGTACCTCGGTTATAGAACAACGTCCACAATTTCGGTTATTGATATAGGGATTCAAATATTATTTATCTTCAAGATATTATTTCTTGTATTCTTCAATGCATACCACAAGAAAAGATTACACACGTAAAGTTTACATCGAAAACATCTATTCATAAAAATATCCTATGAATTGTTTTACGTATGCAATTGTTTTGTTCAAATTCTATAGAAAATGATTAAAAAGAACATGCAATTACTGTACAATGACTAAAATACTTTTTTTTTTATAACTTTGCTATTGGAAATGACACAAAATAATAAATACTCGTCTCTTTAACATTTTTGATCCGAGCCTGTAACGCAGATCGCAGAAGCGCTTTTTGTAGACCTCGGTGACTTATTTCGGCAAATATCCGAGTTAATTTTGCAAGGTAGTTACCATCGGCGTCCAGTTTCTCTCAAAGAGTCGCGTTGTATCGTTGCCCCGCGTGTCAGCGCGATTGATGACAGAGAATGAAACGCGCGTTTCGTCGAAAATGTCGGCGCGCCGATGCAGTCGGAGGCTTCGCGGTGCACAAAAACCGTGTGGACCGTCTGTAATTACATCAGCGCGTCAGGGATGGTGTAATGGGCGAGCGTTGACCAAGGTCAGTAACGAGAGCACTCGCGCGAAAAACGGGCTGCGACCGTAGTCCGCGCACCTTGCGAACCCGAGCATCTAAAATGGAGAGAAAGCGGCGGACGCGATCGCGATAAACGCGAACAGGTGAGAAGGATATTTTCCGCGTGCAAAAACGAATTCGAGCTGAATGTTTCTCTTGATTTGGAATCGTAAAACGAAACGCAGCGCGAATCTTCAACGATCCAGCATAATTCGAGTCAATTTGCCGATCAACTAATATATTCAAAAATATTATAAATTTCAGAGGATTCGTGTACATATCGTACGAATCTATGAATAATTTTAGTAGAAAATAACGGTGTTTACATCTTAGAATGGTCGCGAGCGTTATGCAATAAACGCACTGTCATCCAGTCGATCGTCTGACTCAACTTTCCTGAATAAGTGCACATGTTTTCAAGTTGACTATGGAAGCACATTATATTTGCGCGTTGCTCTTTATGTTTGTGTAAGCTTTCATGTCAAACAAATCCTGTCTTAGACGCTTTTAAAAATTTTTTGACATGGATTATATGACCAAATCAAATAATGAAAATACGTTTATTAATGTACCCTGCTTCCTAAATTACTTAAAAGTCGTGTCTCCTATGTAAATATATCTAAAATGTCGTACAGTTTCGATTCTGAATCCTTGAATGTTTAACAAATAAACATATAAAAAACAATTTTCGAAAACTAAAACATGAAAAGTGAAATTTCGAACATGTTAAACGGGTTTCCAGAGCTCACTGTGCGTCGAATCGAGTTCATAAATTAAAGTCCGACGTGGACAATCGCCGATACATCACCGGAACTCTTTTAGGAGCAAAGAAATAATAAAAAAGAAAGAAAAAAAGAATCCAGGTAAATAAATAAATTGCCGGCGGCCTGCCAGACGGATAGAGGCGGAAAAGAATTTTTGATATCTCGCACCGACGTGCTGCTGCTCGCGTCCCGTATAAATCTTACGTCCGAAAAATGGCGGTTGAATTATTAACGTATCTGGCCGGCTGAAATTTATGCATCGATCAAACGAATCGATTCCGCACGGGAGCCGCGAGCATCGTAAATAACGCACGGTCGATAAACGGATGTTAATTGAATATCCCGGGAATTCTTCGGTTCCCGGAGAGTGCATCGAGAGCGGACGCGCGCGCGCGCGCTCTCTCGAGAGGAAACGCGCGTTGCGACACGCGGCGGCGCTCTCTCGTCTTGCGTCGCGGGCTCTCGCGGATGCAACAAAAACTGGAAACCATCGAGGCCAAAGTAACCCGCATTTTATGTAAATATCCAGGAGTCGAGAGGCGGAATAATTAATTTGCTAAACCGCGAACGAGCGTGCGCAAGCATCGATTTGTATTCGAGATCGCTTTGAATCCCCCCTCCCGTATCTATTTATCGCGTTTATGAACACTCTGTCGAGCGTGTACATTTCGAGCGCCAATTAACCGCGGAGCCTGTGTGTCGATTACACGCTCGCCTTTTTTTCTCCCTTTCTTCTGCTTACGTCTAATTTGTATTTAGCTCGAAAATCAAACGGCATCGAGGACGCGGAGAAAAAAGTCTGTCTAATTTGCCGGAACGGATTCGAATACGTATAGCTCCGACGTATTTGTTTAATTAATTAGATCGACGGGTTTGGAATCCAGGGAACTGGTTGAAACTGGAGCGCGCGCGCGCGGATAAAACGAACGTACGATATCGCTAGGAAATATTTAATCACCTGTTTGACGGTCGATTATATTCTCGATTACGTAGATAATTTTTGCTTTTTGCTTTTTGCTTTTTTCTGGCGACGAAAATAGAAACCGAAGTATCTAGTCGAGGTTGAGTAACGGAATTAGGAAACCGATCCTGATGAAACGGCAATGGTTAACTCGCATACTTTCCTTGCATTCTGTTTTTAATCTTCCAAGTGGGTCACTGTACGATATCGAACGGTTACGAAGATATAATACGAGACCAGAGATGGACGAAATTTTATTCGAATGGCGGATGAGAGATACAGACTGATGAATAAGATTTTATTTGACAATATCGAGTAAATATTCAATCGAGTAAAATATGTCCAGATAAAAATTTATCCAAATATATTGTTAAAAAATTACGTAAAAGCAAATACGATGTTCGCATTATTTTTCGAATAATTTTATTATTTCTGATCGAATAATTGATTTGGATAATGAATTACGCGAATAATTTACGACGAATGACGAATAATCGTAATTCGAGTAAAACAGTCGATTAAAATGAATTTATTCAGTTAATTATTTTAAAATAATGTATAATTCGAATAATGTAGAAATCTGTACGGGGCAAATAAATGACACGCAATAAATATGTATACCACAATGTAATCTGTAATTGTGGATATTATCGCATAGGAAAAGAATGCAAGGTTCATGGAAACTGATGTGACATCACGAGTGAATTTTTTTTTTTTTTTTTTAGAATTATAATTCGGCAAACTGTGTTTCATTCATTTCGGACATCCACTCTAAATAACGACGCAGTCGTAGAGAAACAATAAATTTTACAGTGCACAAAATGGATAAGCGAATTGTCATCCGCGGAATGCATGAATTAATCAATTTTGATAAATTTATTACGGCACACTGCGAGATTAAATTTGCCATTCATTCATGTGCATTGTTGAAACAAATCTAATAAAATTTAATTAGTACATGCATACGTTCCTCAGATTACAACTCGTCCGTCCATATTACATACTGTAAGATAATAAAGAGTGTTGACTTTTACTAGTTTTCCTACTTTTACTACTTTTATTACATTTATTAATTTTGTTACTTTTATTACTTTTATTAATTTTATTACTTCTATTACTTTTATTACATTTATTAATTTTATTACTTTCTTGCAAAAAGAGAGAATTTAACTTGACCCAATGGCTATGGAAACGTAAGGAAGAATACGCGTTGTTACGTTTAGCTGTTATTGTTTGATCGTCGCCTGATTATCGTTTGATTACGTAACGAACGCAGTCGATAAGCGGCACAGAAAATTTACCCGGTCTACGAAGACCGCGCGCGGAAATTGTGTCATCGATTCGCTGACTTTTCGTGGTGTTCCAGTTATGCCACGTGGGTAAGTTCGGTTCGAGGAAAACACTCCTCTAGAGGCAAAGTGAAACTCGCCGCGATGTGTAAACCGCGCGCGCACGGGGATCTGAAACCGTCGGCAACCGAAACGGGAAACGACTGGCTAGTTTTCCTGATAAGGCATCGAAGCGACTCCGTACTTTTCGTTTACACAGTTTACGTGTTTCCCGAGCGTTCTTCTGCGAACGCAATTTTTTCGCGAATTTCGCAACGCGGCCTCGCAACACGACGAGACCGGCCGAAATGGTCAGCGAACTCTCCGCGAACTTTCTTGAGAAGAAGTTTATTTCGTTGAGGGAATAAGAACTAAACTCTTTCACGATGGAATGATTTTCACTTCGCAAACCTTATTTACCCTTGCTACACGACGTTCTTTCATTCTACGATGATTATAATAACTTATTTGTTTTTAGCGATATGTTAAAAGATAAACAGTCTTTATATTTATCGATGTCCACGGCAGAATTGTGTTCGAGTTTTTCTGAATAAATATTTATCTATGATAATTACACGATATAATACTTTTTAGTCGAATATTTTATTTGAACAATCGCGTCTATTTATTTGATGATTCCGAACGAAATGATAAAACATTTAAATCTGCATAAATGCGGATTCCTGTAATGTATGGTAGAACGAGATCAACTTGTGTTCAAGTGTTACATGGTACATTGGTCACGTAAGGGGAGCACGATTTGTAAATCAGTGAAATTCGTTCCCACGGGTCTGCAGTCCGTTTGTAATCGAAATAATGGCAGTTAAAAGAAGCTACTCGATCTGGACACAAAGTGCAGAGGTATTTGTAAATTGATATTCCCGGTGTAATCAGTTTCTGGTCGACATTAAATGGAAATTTAAAAATAACCCGATTGAGGAAATTATTTGTAACACGATATACAGAGGTGGACAGCGTTGTTCAATTTTAGCCGGTTAAAAGTGAGGTCGTGAGAGGAGATTCTTCAATTTCGCGAGAACCGTGTATTCGAAATTACAATGAAAAAGTACAATATCAATTAGAGACGTACATTTCTTTATATTCTATAATCTAAATTATTATTTCTTCTAAATTGTTATTTCTTCTAAATTGTTATTTCTCCTATTTAATCTAAATTGTTATTCTATAATCAATTGCAACAAGCAAGAATCGAGTACAAGGACCAAAAGTCATTGGTCGTTTACTCTGTAAATAAAAGAAACGAAAAACGACGGGATCACATAATTTGATCCAGCGCTGCAGAAGCGCGAGCCGCCGTAACAATTACTTCGAACGAAGATGAGGTTTGTTTAGAAAGCGCTTCGGCGTAACACGATCACAGATGCGAACGCGGCAGGCAAATCTCGATTCGTAACTGTTGGTTTCTCTATTTCCTCCCCTCCGGATCAGTTTCGAAACGTTGGAGAACGCGCGCGTAAACACGGGATACCTCGGGCTCAGCCTAACTGCGTTTATTACGAGCCTCGATCCCAGCTGGATTCATTTCCAGCTATCATTCCACCGCCGGCGATCCGCCGGTTATTATTTTCCCCGCGAGTGTTTGACAAAACCGTGAGAGTTTCCCAGGCATTCATAGAATTTCTCGGCCGTGTTCCGTCGATCGAGCAATTTGTTTACGGCGCCGCCGCTTTTGCAACACACCGGGAAGAAATATAATCGAGGAAAGAAGCACGATTGCGCAATCCTAACAGGTGTTTCTTTTTTTTTCTTCTCTCGATATCACTGCGAGACCCCGTGATCGATGAAATAGCGCGCTCGCTCGCTCGCTGGATGTTACGCAAAACCGTCGTGCGGTCTCTCCCGACGCGCTCGTCTATCTAACGAAGCCGATGAAACGAACCTCAGCCAGAGTTTCGGTAACGCGAATTTCGTAATAACCGGTCGAAAGGTTCGGCACCAACGTGAACTTGAAAGTTAACACGAGCTTCTCGCTCGACAAAGCTCTCCCGGCTATCCGTCCTCCCATCGGTCTCACGTAAACGAACGCAGCCCCGTCCGAGGACGATTAACATCAACGCTCGTAAAAATTCGGAGCCGCACCGCCGCGGAATTAACCCCCTCGTCCCATGCCTTATTGCCCTCGTGTCAGGCTCGTGATCAAGATTCCAAACGGATTTCAGCAAATATGAGCACCGTGCACAGTCTCCCTAATAAGGAACTTGCTGATTTTAATAAGATTGTTCGAAGCTGTTCTCGACAAAAAAAAAAGAATTACTTAACCAGCATTGTTTTATCCTTCGTTGTTGGGGCGGGAACATTCGACGGACTGTCTAGCAAAATTGTTTACTTTTTATTTTTTTTACGATCGAAAGACGATCTTTTAATGGTCCGAGCAAAGATGAAATTTACGTTGTTCGTGCCACGCGCCGTAAACGCGCGCGCGAACGAGTTCTCGCTGGCTTCGGTACTTCTCCGCCGTCCGGATTATACGGACGTTAATTAATTTTCTTCCCGGGGGTGCAATGAAGTCGCACACGCAGTTGGAACGGAGCCGGCACTGGCCAGCCGTCGCGTCGATTTTCGATCTGCTTTTTGTTCCGAGGCGGGACTCCTGTCGTCCGTTATCTATTCAAATTATTTATTGTTTTTATTTGTTAGGGTTTAACGGCGGCGAGCGACGGTCTCTCTTTTTTAAATTTGCAGAACCGCGCCTCGTGGCAAACAGAATTATCGTGACCGATAGCGTCTCTCGGGTTGACGGTTCCGAACAAGTTATAATACCGTGCTATCACGAAGTCCTCTGACATGAATCTTTTCAAGGATACCTGCACACGCTGCTATGGTATTCATTTAATTGTTACATTTATTATGCATAGCGAAGAGATATAGTTTATTCAGAAGCTAATGTCATATAAAAAGTCGTGCATTATTTGGCCACATTCCTGCTCACTTTTCTTTTTTAACACGTTATCGCAGTTCCCCATTTAATCATTGCAGCGAGTTTGAAAAATGTAACAAAACCCTTAAATTCTTTTATTTCCTTTTTTTTGTTGTATTTGACAGATTCATTTATTACACAAATGTATAACATCCGCGTTTAATTAAGTTTAGTTGTAATTAATTATAACAGTTCAAATATTGACAATTTGCCAGCGAATACTTTTTACACTGATTGTAAATATTGTACGCAATTTCTACTGTGCAAAGCCAAAATTCCCTTATCTAAAATGGGCATTAACCCTCTGCACTGGAGTGGTGACCCTGAGACATTATTCAAATCGTTCTATGACGTCCTAAGATCATTTTTATGCCAATAAAGTTTGGATTTCAAAAATTATGAAATTCTGTGCAATTATCACAGAAAATGGAAACAATATGAGGCGGGAAAATGATTTCAGATTAACGCTTGAAATGGTTTCGAGTGTTAAGAAGGATTGCGAAGGGTTAAGAGATCTTCGAAGAAATTGGCACGAAAGGTGAGGCAACGTGACACGAGCACGATGAGCTCAAAAGGGAAGAGCCAAGCGTCGCGCAAATTTCTGAACCGGGGACTCCCTCCCGATGGCCTAATCGGCCTAATGCGGCTGTCTCGAAGAAATGCTATCGCCTCGGGGCCCGCGCGAAAGCAATTCCCGCGAGGTTTAAAAATCTCGGGTCTCGCGGGGAGGCCAGCCAGGCACGAGCGGTCAATTTGCAAGAGGAGAAGGGTTTTTAATGGTGGTTCACGCGGGGCGCCGTGCTCGCGCTGGATCCGCGATTACTCGCAAAGCGGTAGACCTAGATCAAGAGCTCGCGACACCGGCAATCGCTGCATTCCATCGTTGTAAAAGTACACGGACGGCGCGGTTCCAAGGACTACGGGTCCGCGAGGGGGGCGACGGGCGGCGAGATTCGAAAAGGGAAACGGCAGAGGGACGACGAGCGGGCTCCTCAACAGGAATTCGCTGTCGCAATTTTCTTGAGCAACTCGCGCCGGTGCTCCCGCTGCGACCAACTGAATATTCACGGGCAAACGAGTACGGCACTCTCGCTGCTTCTTTTTTTTTCTCTCTCTCTCTCTCGGATCTGATTTTTGCGGGACCGGCCGCGACCGCGAGAAGGGGTTGCGATTTATGGCTGAACTAGCCGGGCTGCTCTAACCGCGGGGCTACGCGTATATCGCCGTTGGATACCGTCCCGGAATGACGCATTAATGCCAGCTATCTTTCGCAGACAATAGCTCGTTGCTAACAAGAGACCTTGCGAAAATGTCCTATCGGAACACGGGGGAGAATCGTGAACTATTTGTTTTCACGTTTCACTCGTTGAAGCAAACGATTTATCTTGGACAAGAGCTAGATAAAAAGTAAACAAAATACCGTTTATACGCTTGTCGACGAAAGTTAAGAACCATGTCACACAAATGCATATACTTGGCTGTGGTAAACCTTGACATAACCCGTTAATGACGCTCGACGCGCGTGTGTGTGTGTTTGTCTGTGCCATATTCAAAGCTTTACTCGCGCCGACAGGTTATCGTTTCGAAATTTTGCATAGATGACTTTTTCTTGGTCAGCTATCAGACTATATAAGAGTCTTTAAAAAACTTCTAATGGCAGCCTTAGAAATCTTAATTGGCTGCGTGCAACTTTGTATCGAGCACGTCGTCGAAAACAAATCCACTTTGAAAATGCTTAAAAAATGTAATTTGTAAGGAGTCGCGATATTGGAATTTTTCTTGTTTATAAATCTTGTTTATAAAGATCTTTAATGATAACAATCTTCTCGACAATGTATCGTTAATTCGTAACTCGATCGACCGTGGTCTCCTATCGAATCGTCGAAAGCAAAATATTCGAAAAACTAATGAAATTTCTTACGGGCGCGGTCGGCCCGCAAACTTTTGCCCGTAGCATTTTATGCAAGCCCGCGTTTGCTGAATAGTTGAAATTAGACCGGGAACTTGCGTAGTTAATGGAGCGGGGAACATCGGCCGGAGTTTAGCGACATCATCTTTGGTCGACGAGTCGTGAAAGCGGTCGTGCCGTTGCTTTAATCCTCGACCGACGACGCTTTAACCCTCGGATGGTGCCGGGGTCTATTTTCACTCAGCTTTTCAACAACTTTATCTGTCGCGCTTATGTTGGCCGAACTTTTGTCGAAAGTTTGTTTGCACGGGCTGCAAAAATCGGGAGCGTCCCTGGAGAAACGTGGCTTCAATGCAGAAAATGGAAAACGGGATGAATGCGGTCGTAAATGGAGCATTCGCACTTACAAATTCATGCGAAAGAAAAACCACGTATGAACTGGTTGGTGTAACTCGACCCCGCGGATCTTTCGGCAAAAATGAAAATTTTCCGCGCGTCAGTTTTTAGTTAGACGAAAATGATAGAAATATATTTTCCTGGAACAGTTCGTATGGAATAGATACAATTTACAGTATTTATAACGATGGAATAAACGAATTTTCATGCAATGGAAAATTAATATCTAGCAAATTCTAGTTCACGATTATGAAGAAACAATTAACGACATCTAGAGTAGTTTTAATTTATAACAAGATAAGCATACTGATCATTCAGCAGAACATGTACCCAAACTTCGCGATGCAATTCTTGGCAACTCAAGAATCGAATCGAATCGTTTTACGTTACTCTGCGAGCAAATATTCTCTGCTTTGCACAATATCCGGTGCAATGGTACAGTTTTAAATAGTTATTAGGACCTATTGACCTCTTTGCTATTATTACATTTTTCTTTCGTCATGTTGATACCCGTTCGTTTTCTGTTCTAGCTCTCTTGTATTATATCCCCATCGACGCTCGTCGATTGCGTTGCGAAATCATTCACAAGAACTGGAATTTTTGCGACATTTTGCATTTATTAATGTGCGGTTTTCTGAAACGAACGGAAAGGCGGTCGTTCCGTGTCGAAGCACTCGTTTTCTCAGATCTTCGTTCGGCTAGATTTGCGGCGGACTCGCGAAGATCCGCAGTGTTTCAGATACCGTGACAAATTGTAGTTTCCATTTGAATAATTAACTCGTGAACGAAGGAGTCAAGAACATTCGCGTATTATCATGTATATTTCGCGACGGTTTTGAAGATGCTCGAGCGTTCGCGGTGAAGACTGAGGAGCCATAGCAGATATACTTTTTCCCCCCAGTCAATTTCGGGACAGGAATAGAAGTCGTGATTTGTTGATCTGGCGTTCGTCCAGGACTACTTTTTCCGCCGTCTGCCGCAAAGAGCGATGCGTTCTTTATTCCGTGTATCGATTAAAATACGGGAAAGTGGAAAACGAGCAATGCCTACCGGGAGCAACGATACAAATCCCGGAAAAACTAATTGAGGCGGGAAAAAAACGTTCCAAAGTAATTTTCTCGTTGGTTTCGTACGATCGTTCCGCGCTCGTTTTTTCAAAGGTCGTTGATCTTTCATCGCGTGAAATCAATAATCAAAGTGATCGGTAAAGTATTGATCAACCGATTTCTCAATTCCTAGGCAAATTAAAATGACTGCTGTGCGTCGTGACGGGATCATTAGCATCTCACGGGCTGGCAGTTATCTCGCAATTTTTGTCCAGCGTTTAATCATTTCCCCGGCGAGCCGGTCTCGTTTCGAGATCATCTTTCAGCAGTGAAATCACCGAGCGCTCGCATTCGGCGGAGCATACACCGCGTGGCTTGTTGCGAATTATTCCGCACAACGTCGTTCCTCTTTTCACGCACGCAGGCCGTAATCTCGTCCCTGGATGGCTCTCTTTTCGTTCTAAATCACCGCATCATTAGCAGGGGCTGCGCATAAAACGCCATTCATCGTTTCCGCGGGATAAACGCGGGCGTAATTAATAAGATCCCGCACGGCTGGTTAGACCGCGGCCGATTCTGATTACGTGCCGGTGGTTCCGCGACTGCCGACAGACATACGTGTTAATTAACGTCAGCCCGTATCGATGATTCCATCCCTAAATCTCTCCCGATTCACCGGGGTTCCACGAAATACACACCCTTGCTCGCCGACCGTCCCGTTATTCCATCTATGGTGCGCGCTGTTTGCATTCGAAATCCAGCCGCGGTAATCTAGTTCCATATCTGGCGTGCCAGAAGTGTTCCCAAAAATGATTTCGCGGAGATTGCGTTCGTTATGTCCTCTTCCATGCATTTCATCTTGTTCTAGGCATCACGGAACTATTGCATACATACGGCGGACTTATATACGGGGAACGAATGCTTAGGCCACGTCACTCTAAACGCGCACATTTCGATATTTGTAGAGCAAACATTGTTCGATAATTTCAGCTTTGTAGTGTGTACTAATTTTGTAATATCGGAGTTAGTTAGACATACCACAGATGTAATTAATCATGAGCATAAACTTTTTTAATGCGCTAATGTACCTGTCAGTAGAGAATCAATTTGTCAGACCGTTAACAAATCAGTTTTTTTTATGGGGGAAGCGATGGTTTAAAAAAATCACAGAGTTACAAATAAGCGTCTATTTTCTTTCTTAAAAAAAAAACACTTCTAAACGAATAAATTCTTATTTAGATAAATTGTTATTTAGATTAAGTTCCATTCGATCGGATATTTATTCCAATAAAATTTCGCTCGTCCGCTGTTAAAAGAAAACTATTACAACACCGCTCTCAAATTCTGTGAACGTTTGCGCTACCCATTATCCTCAGTTCGCAAAAACCATGGTCGAACAATAACAGCGTTTCCGTACACGCCGAATGGAATTAATTAATTAATTAATTAATTAGCTGACAGTAGATCGTGGATGTTTTGGTAGGTTTAAATTTCCATAAATTCGTTCGCGAAAATATTAATTGAACACGGTTTCTTCGTAAACAACAATTTGCAAATTGCTGGCCGCTTCTTTTTTCTTTTTCGACGAAAAACATCCGCGCGATGTAATTATTACGATCAATTCGGGAACAAGGGGCGAAGGGCGGTGCGCGAACAAAGGCCGAGCAAAAAAGAAGTGGAAACGTTGAAACGCTCGTAACAGGTAATCGGGTCGATTCAATACGACAGGTCTTATCCGACGCGAGTAATTAACGCTAATTAGTGGAGAGAGAGAGAGAGAGAGAGAGGCGCGCGAGCTTTTAACCGTGGATAGTCTGCAAGAAACTGCGAGCGGCGGGCCGGCCGGCCGGTCGACCGGCGAAATGCGCGGGCCGCGTTTTCCTCGCTTTTCGTCGACTCGCTCCAATTAAAGGCTTCCGACAGTAATGACTGTCTGGCCGTGTTTACCGAGACCGATGAATGGACTGAAAAAGAACAGCCTTGAATAATCGGCACGCGTTCCGCGCGATCTATCTTGATCCCGCGCCGCGGTTCAATCTCGCGCGCTCTCTCGTTCGTCACGCACGATATCTCGATCCACGCTCGTGAGTGAGGCCTTCGAGACATTCGATTACGCGAGTCGGCGATCTACCAGGCTCTCGTTACGATCCAGCAACCTTATTCACTTTACTTAGTCAATCGCCACTGTAACCTACTAGTATGTCTTCTTCTTCTTTTTGTTTATTTTTATGCAAACTTTCGCGAGATGATTTATACGGGATAAAAGATCATTTCATACAATAGTATGCTACTAGTTCTTCAAATCGAAATTTCTTACAAAATTGTTCATAAGTATGAATATTATTAATTTAACCCTCTTAGCGCCAGGGCCGATTTGATATGCGCGCTTATATGGATAGCTTTATACAAAATTCCGATTTCCTGGAGAAAAATTTTACTATTTCTTCCTCTGAGACTAAATAATATAGAATATAATGTTGGTCAGCAAAATTTTTAGTTATAAAATATGTTCAGGCTCGTCAGGCAGTCGACCTGTGGCACTAAGAGGGTTAAATCTACTACTAAAATATAGTAAAATAAAATCTACTACTAGATAGTAGAGCTTGCATAAAATCTTCACCACGAGAGTCTGACTCGTTATTGTGTAGTGTATTGGGTTAACTAAAATTTATTCTACACAGACAAAATTTTGTTTTCCACTACACAGATCTTCGCGCTATGCATGTATACTTCTACCGAAGAACGAACAAAGAGAACAACGAAATAACTGCAGACTTTTAGGCGAGCATTCGCGATACGATTAGTATATTAGTAGATCGAGAATTACGAGGCGGACGTTTTTCTTCCAAATCCAACGGGAAATACGAATGCAGTGGTGAAACGGTCAAGCGAGGGAAGAATGGGAATCGCGGTTTCGCGATGTTTGCGAAATGCAAATCCGTCGTCAAGTGCGTATCTCGCCCGCTTACGTGTCCTTTTTCTCGGCGCGGTAAGGTCACGTGGGCGCGGGAACCACGGTCGAAAGTCATAGCGAAAGGTTTCGTGGTTTAAGAAAGAGCGAGAGGATTCGTAACCTGCGTTTGACACAAGGCCGTGCAATGGCAGGTTCAAGGTCGTCGAAGATGGAAAAACGATTGCGAAACGGGGACACACCGGCAGCAGCTGCCCTCGCGTACGAACGCGCGCGCGCGCGCGCGCTGCACCTGCGAGAGCGCCGTGACACTCGCCGCCCACATTCCTCGCGATCGGTCTTACGAAACGCGCGCGCGCGCGACAACCACGATCGGCAAAGTCAAGTCGAGGCCGACTTGAGAAAAACGGGAAGTTTTCGATCCGCGAACAGAGATAGCACGCTCAGGTAAAAGTATCCGTTATGAAACGCCGAAGCTCCGATTGCGATCGTTTCATAAGAAAACAGCGGAATATATAATATTATACAGCATGTGAAAGTGGATTGACGCCGCTTATATAGTCATAATTATATTGTTATTTTATTCATTTCAATTTATTTTATATTTTATTCATTCCAGTTACATATTCAATTTCAATATTTCAAAATAACGCTCGAACTCAAAAGAAAGCTATAAATACATTGGTGACGAAGTATTGGTACAATTACCCTTTCGCGAACGATGACAAAGTATGGTAAGTCGCGCCGTCGTAAAAAGTGGCGAAGTGTGGTACAGATGCGCGGGTCGCGAAAGGGTTGAAATTAGAAATGGCAGGGAGATAACGGCGCGGGGTAAATTTTGGTGCGATTTGTTGAATCGGTCGATAATCATTTAGTCTTGCGCTGCAAGTTCGATTATCCGTGCATGAATAATTAATTCGTTGATTACTGTGCACACTCGAGGCTCTCCTGTATGCGTACGTTTCCAGGAGGAATTAGCATCGGATCTCTCTCGCGTAGATCACGTGGATCTTCTCATGCGATTGTTTTCTATGGTCAACGATACCTCCGCTCGTTCTACCAGAGAAATTACTTGTCATGCGACAATCGTCGTCGACGACTGCAATTACACGAAATATAACTTTCAATAAAGCACTCGGAAGACAATGTTTTTCGCGTCACATGGAAAACGTGTGTGCAGTGCTTCGCGTTGCAGTCGACTCGGAATTCTCTCCGGGGCTCTTGAAGCGTATAGACGACGCTGATTTTCGAGATGCGTCGCGTTCTAACGAGCCTTTGGAACCGGTATTCAAAGTCGCGCTCGCCGGGACAAGACGTTGTCGCGCGTTGCAAGCGGAAATTTTCAAGCGGGAACCGTGAATGAAAGTATTCGATTCATAATGGGCAGGCTGGCGCTCTCTCGGGCTCCGTTCTCTTTCTCTTTCCCTCGGTCTGATCTCGAACGGTGCCAGGTTCTCTTTGAAATGTTAATTCTAGTCATTACGTATGATCTTGGCACACTGACCACTTTAGTTTCGCTTTGAATGGGGGACCATGCCGCCCGATCCCCGTTTTCATACTCAACACGGGGCCGGGTACGGAGCCGCGTGTGTTCCATCGCGTCTCGCCGCTCGTAAAACGAATTCTCACGCGCGCGAGTCTCGCGCTCGTAAAAACCGAACGCGGCGAAGTTTTATTTCTTCGACGGAAAATAAGGTAGGGTTCGCGACCGATAAACTGTTCCGTAATGTCTGCGCTTCGCGGACGGCCCGCTACACCGACTACCGTCGATCGAACCGACGGAAATATCGAGTGCAAAACGTATCGAGTTCTCGGTGGATTTGTGGGTCGGTGCAGCGAACGAGAGTGATACACGCCGCTCGTTAAGCGGATTTCTCGTTTTGTCTTTTTCTTTCTCTTTTTCTTTTTTTTCGTCAGAGAGTCACCGGGATAAGAAACTTCCGTAATTGAAGCGGCTTTGCAGTTAATTCACCAAGCAAGTATACATACAAGGCAAGGCCCGCCAGGGGTTGGTTTACCCTCGTAATTTAGTTGTCTCGAGCGGGTAAATAACTCGTCGGGGGTCGAGTCTACATCGCCGTGGCTTCCATACAAAAATTCCCCGGCGACTGTTTAAACCTCTCTCTCTCCAGCGGGCGCGCAGCATCCCTTAAAAAGCAACGGATTAATGTCGTTGAAGCAATTCCGTTGTTGGTCTGCGGTCTACGACGCGATTCCGAATGTCTTCGTCTGTCTTCTTCCAATCTCGCGGCTTCGTGGCAATCTGTTCTTCGTCTTTATTCTCATTCTCGACCAAAGCGTGCTCAAAAAGACGAAGACTTGGAACCACACCGAGCCACGCATTGTATTGCAATAGAAATGAATTTTCCAAATTGATCAGAAATTAGTGTCACCCATATTTGCAATTGTAAATATGTTGCACATTGTATTGCATTAAAAATGAATTTTCAAAATTGATCAGGAATTAGTGTCACCCATATTTGGGTGACGCGGCGCTGAACGTGTTGAATCTATTTAGGCTTGTACCGTTATTCGGAGACACCCCCGGTATGTTCGCGAACGTGCTTGTCAGAGACGCGTCCTCTACATCTAATACGGGCAATCAAATTATATAATATAATGATACAGCTTCGGTAAGAACAGTTAGTCTGATTGAACTATACAAGAGCGCCTGCAGCACCTCCCAGTTTCTCTCGCGCCTCTGTTCGTGACGTGGGAAAGGCGCAAATCATTACCTGGAACTAGTAAAGTAAATTAATTACGTTATTAATATAATCGGTTCATTCAGTAAAGTTTTAGATTCCGTTTGTACTCTGCTGGTCTCTTAAACGCCGTTGCAACAATTATTTCAATTAATTTTTGTCTGTAATATACAAATCATGAATTCTCGTCATTTTGCTATGGGCGATTGTTTGCGAAACGACAAATTTTCGGCATATGGTCTAATATATGTTAATAATGTCAAAATTATTTTGGAAATGACATAGCAATCTTCATTAGCGTCTCAGAGTGCAAAGGGTTAAGAATCTGAAGCGACGTGATAGCTACCCTTGCGATAGCATCGTGAAACTTGGCTAGTACTCTTCTCTTCGAGTAGTCTGAACAAAAATCAGTAAGCTTTGAGCACAAATGACCGTCTCGTTCGGCCATAATTTTCTATAGCGAATCTCGAACCGACGTTGAAGCTTCTCAGTCGCGTTCAGCTGACAATGGAGAAGTATTATTGCCGTTGCTGTTAGTGTCATTTAAAAGCGGCAGGATCCAGCGGGAGAACCAACAGTTACCGGTACACGTGTCCGGAATTTAGGTCAGCCATTTCGCTGGAGTCTGCCTTTTAAGCTGTTTCGGCAGCACTTTTCGGATCGCGTCGATCTCTCTCGAATACCGAGCGTCGCCGTATCCCGTCACAAGTATCCTGACTTAGCAATAATTCCACCATCCCCCCCTCCCCCCCCCCCCCGACCCCGTGTTATCGATCCGACCGCGTCGGAGCATCCCTCGGCTTGCCACCCTCCATGGATTTCGATTTTCCTCGCCACTTTGTCGCCCGTTTCCCGGATAAGACCCCTCCACCACCATCGTCTCGATCTCGTTTCGCGCGATTCTCTCGTTTCGCGCGATCCGCTCGCGCACTAATTCTCCTTTCCCTTTCTTGTCCTGTCGCGCGTTACAGCAAATTCTCCCCAATTGTTCCTCGGCTTGTAAACAAAACAAGGACCAGTTGAGAAGAGAGGACACGATTATTTGAGGTTTAAAGATAAAGATAAAATGGATAAAAATTTGCTTTATTTATCAGACTATATTCCCTGGGTTTTTACATATGATGCCCGGGGGTGTTTACAGTCGCATCGCATTAAAGCGCTCGCTGAAATATATATAGAAATAAATCAAGTAAAATATACCGCGAATAAACAAATAAATTACACGATGGCTTATAGTATACAAAATTAATATTGAAAACCGACTACGCAGTAAAATATAATAAAATAAAATAAAATAAAAAAAATAAACAGCGCACATATACAATAGTCGGGTAAAAATGGTTAAAACAACAGAATTATCATGCGATGAAAGAAAGGTAAAATAGACACGTGGATATATAAAATAAATTAAAAAACACGCATAAGATGCCAAGATATGAAGTCGGTCATAGCTTTTAGACTCGGTTTTCAAAGAAACGAAAAACAGACAAAAGCCACGGGCGTGCATACTATACATCTTGTGCAACGATTTCGAAGAAGCATAGAAGGTTTATTCTGCAGCGTGTTCTCCTTTATGCCGAACTTTCCTTATTTCGAAAGACTCTCGTTCTCCATAGAACAGAAAAAAAATACGGTAGCACAATTGAGGATCGCATGACCCGGTTGTGGGGAAAGGCGGAAACTTTTGCGTCAGGTGCTAAAAAAAACTACTTGACAGAAGGTGGTAACGCGGCAGCAGGCGAACGATGCGAGCATATTTCGTGAAAGAGAACGAGGAGGTGGAATCGGTGAACGGGCTTTGGGCGCATACGTTCGATTCGATACGTTTCATTTCGCAGGGAACCGATCGTTTGATGTAACATTAAGGCATTACTGGAAACGACTAGGCAGACGGGAACGGTTTTCTGTATTGCGAGGACAGCGACGAGTCGCACGCCATCCTCAATAATTCAGGAAGGGTTCTATCTTTCACGGCGGGGCACACCAGCGTTGTGGGCTTCCCCGGGCAAGAAACGCGGCGCGGGCGCCGATATATCCTCGACGAATATATCGAGAATATATTCATATCTTCCTTTATTTATTGAAAATTAACGGGCCGCCTCATTGGCGGATGATACGACGGGTTGATTCCGCTCGATAAGAACGCGTTTTCTGGACGCAGACATTTACGGTAACGTTGGTGCAATGAACCTCGGCATATTGCGTATACACGGAATTCGCGCGAACACCGAAGAACTCATAATACCGCGCGTGAGAGATTCTTACTTAAATGCCACAGTCGTTCGACGAGAATGAGGCCTAGAATTTGCGCGCGTGTGCCGCGATGTCTTCATGCTCCCAGCTTTTTAACCACCTTCAGCTGACAATAAACATTATCATGTGATGTTAATTTTCTTTTTAATGAACCCTTTGCGGATGGGACTCTCATCACTGTAACCCTTAAATCCTTTGCGGTTGAGTGGGCGTCTCTAAGGTGCCGCTAAAAATGATCATATCACGTTTCAAAGTAATTTTTATCAAGTTTTCTTATATTTAGAAAATTGTTGAGGGTTGTTAACGTAGCTGTTAACTATTGCACTAGTCACAAAATGCAATGTATAAAATACTTCAGGTTATAAGAAATGGAAACACTATATCTTGCATTTCCAGTTAAAATGGCTCTGACTACAAAGGGTTAAACGTGAGACCATGTTTGTAAAGTTTGACACCTCCTCTTCAATTGAAAAAAGAAAGAGAAAAAGTGACGAAATCATAGTTCGGATTAAAACTTTTATGTGGATTCACTGAAACGTACCCTATGAAATTGTAACAAACTTTTCGAACAACTTGATAAGTTGTATTTTATCGATTGCTACGCTATTGTTACAATTTTAAGGAGAATCGTTAAAGAAATGCTAAGAAGGTATTCTGGAATGCAAAAAACACTGATAGAGCGACGAATATACGATACCAGCGTTTAATACTATAGTTCTTTCTGTTCGATAGCTAACTTTTCTCGTCATTTTAAATTGCACCGAGATTATGTTAGAGCTACAAAGGAACCTATTATTTCTACTTCTAGAGCAATCTAGGAAACGAAAGCCCTAGAACGCAAAAACACTGAAACACTGAAGTATTAACATTCGGTATGCTCGTCCCGAAAAACTAAGTTTTCTAGTCCAATGATCTCAATTGCCACTGAAAATGTTGTAAAATCGCACCGGTCATTACGATCGTCACTGCAAAATTGACTGTTACACATGAATATTATCGCACTCCTTTAAGACTTATTAATATTTAAATATTCAAGTAGATGTGAGCACGTAATAAATAAATAAATATTTCCTGACATTAATATTTAATTATTCAAGTAAATGTAAGCATGCGATAGATATATAAATGTTCTTTTCTCCTAAGAGATGGTCAGAATCAAGAAAGTTCTAAGCATCGTAACTGCGAAGAAATTGCAAATATAAATTGTTGAAACTTCAGAGACGGAGACACACAGATTGTTTTGAATTATTTGGCCGGGTTACCGAATGGTCGTGATCAGGAGTGGATACGAAGGCTGCGGGTGCGATTCGCCGTCGAGTGGGCGACTTCAGTGCAATTTCAGGTCATCTCGCACTTATATCGGCTTTAATTGAGGCGCTCGTTAACGGTCGTGTCCTTGTTAAAATTTTCGCCGCGCCCTCTTGTATTCCGCGTGTTCCTCTGTGCAGTTTCGTTAGGGCTCCGCTGTGCTGTCCCTAGCTTAGCAATTGATCTGATCGTTTCTCCGGGTTTCATTTCGGAGGGTCAGTTCGTTCGGACGAAATTCGGGACCGTTTGGTAATGCCCCGGGAACTTGCCGTTTCGCTTACGAGTAATCCTACTTTCGAACTTCCTGGTTATTCTATTGGACTTGACGAAGGCGGCGGCTGTAAAGTCAACCTCTAATCTTGAAGCCGAGTCTGCGAGCCGGGGATGCTTCATAGTTCGTAAACGCTTGCTGAACTTCTACGCTTGGACAAATAAGTCTATCGGGGTATATTCTTAAGTATGCCGTGTATCAAGTTCAGAATTTCATATTATTTGTTAAACAGTTCTCCTGGGCTAGAAGAACATTTTGTCAGTTAGAAATATGCTTACCCAAATCGCTAATAATAATTCTTGAAACTAAGAATAGTGTAACTTGATACATATAGAAAAAGGCAAAAGACAGATATTTTCCATAATGTTAACTTCAACTCCAAATATTGTAGTAAGTCTGTCGTAGAATTGTTTCGAATACTAACTACTGCAATACTACAAACAGTACAGTATAACATCGTAACATATACCACTGAAATGGAATACCCTGAATAACAAGGTTCTTATCTTTTAGCAAACGTATTCCGTTCAGTAAAGATAGAAACTCGCAGTTCGGTGCAATTATAGCCTGCAAGCGACCAGCTCGGAATCAGGCGTCGACGCGACGCGGCCAAACAGTTGTTTGCAATCGCAGCACCGATGCTCGCATCGCACAGTTTTCCACGCGGTAGATTTTCGGATGCAGGCTGTTCTGTTTCGGAATATATATGTCCCCCGAAGTTTCGCAAGTTTCGGAGTTCCCGGGATTTACGCATCGACCCATCTGTTTAGCTACCGTTTTGTAAGACGAGGATTTCCTGGACGGTTACCGTTTAATCTTCTTAGCTCTCCGTTTAATCTCCCCGATTTGTTGGCCCGATGTTTCTGCCGTTTAAGCTAATGGGAGAGTTAAATTTGCAAAAGGAGCCTGGAGATTACTCCTCCAGGCGGCGGAGAGCGCGGCGGTCGGTCGGTCGGTCGGTCGCCGTGTCTCGGAACGGGTCGCGATTTCTAGACGTCTCGCGAATCTCAAACTCCGCGTCATCGTTCGTGATTACTCAAGAGATCGGCGCGCGCGCGCGCGCGGCACCGGTGCGTTCGAGTAAAACGATTTATCCGTGCCGGCTGTGTGTTCGCTTTTTACCATTACGAAACGCCGCGTCGGAACGTTCTTTCACGGCGAGCCGCGTTGCCATTTTCATCGGGCTCTCGCGGAGCTCGCGGGGATTACCTAACGCAAAGGATTCGAACGTCCCTGACGTATTTTTTCTTCTTGTTTCTCTTTTTTCTTTTTTTCTTTTCCTTTCTTTTTTTGCCTAACGTTCCATCCAGCCGTTGCGCGCACCTCCCGCGACGCGTTGCACTCCCGGCTAGCCTCCCACGCGCCACCTCCGTCACTCTTTCGCGCCCACTCCTTTGTGAACCACGGCCGCATGAAACTCCGCCGCGGAAACGAGATTAAGCGGGCTCTCGTCGAGCTCGCGTCGACGCGCCCTGATCTTGAAACCTCTGTGAAACGCAAGCTCGACGTTACGACGTCGCTGGTGACGCCGCCGTCGCCGCTGCTGCTGCTGAAGAGTTCGCGATTGTTTGGCATCCCCGAGAAACGATCTCGGACTCGAACAAAAGTAGCTTCGTCTCGAAACTCCGCCGCGTTCGAGATGCATAGGCTGCGCGTACTTTCGGACTCCGGCTGGTTCCATAGGTCAACGATACAACAAATTTGTTCACTTCTGTATAAATCCATTTCACTGTTCGAAGGATTATCGTAAAAGGGGTATTTACAAGTTCCCTGTTCTAGAAAGAATGAAAACTTAAACTTTCCATACGGGGTCATATTGATCCGAGGACAATAGGAGGGTTAAAGTTCTACGACGCGACTGAGACAGCCGTTCTTATTATTATTTAAGTTGACCGATGGATTTCCATGTATGACAACGTGGCGTCAAGCAATTATCTTATCCCTAAAATACCGCGTCACCCGTCGCAAGTTTCACAACGTTCTAAAGCGGCAAACGCAGTTGAAAAGTTGTGCATCGTCGGCGGGGAAAATGGATCGGAGAGGATCGCGGATTTTTCGCGAGAAATAGGATCCGATTTCCGTGCAACGCGCGCGCGCGCGATCTATCCAGAAAAATAGAAAACAAATTATCGGAGCGGTTATCGCAGCCCGGTTTCGTTACGAGGAGGGTGGAATAACCTCCGCGTCTGCTACATTATTGAACAGTCGTGCCCCGGCTATACCGCGGCCGAGTGGAACGGAACAGTTCTTTTTTCTGTCGCGGCGTAATTAGTCCATCGCGATGCGCACGCTGCGGCCGCGATATTATTCCGTAAACGCGTAAACCGGCCTCGTTACCCGCGGCGACATCCTCGCGTAGCAGTCGCGCGTCGGTGGCTCTATCGATCGATCGCGTCGCGGAACACTTAGCCGACAATTCGACCCGGCCGTAGTCCTTTGCCTCTGCACTTTCCTAATTACGGGTCGGGCATCGATAATGGATCGGCCGCCATTTTCTCCGCGAACGCGGATCTGTGCCATTCAACACGCTGGCCCCGCCGGTCCGCCACAATTACCCCCCCCCCCCCCCCCCTCCTCCTCTCCCCCGGTTAGTGATCGATCAAAATTCTTAACGTGCTCGCAGTATACATCGGTCGAATAAATGTTACAAACACGGCTCGGCGGAGTCTCGATTTTCTAAACTAGATACGGATGTTCGGATAGTAGAACCGACGCTCGATGAACGTTGCTAGATAATAGTGAAACCTGAGTTCCCAAGAAAATTCTCCAATATCTTATTTAACCACTCGACTCAGAATCTTTTATCAAGGGTATGTCAGACTAGAATTTAAAAAATCGTTCTTTTCTCATTTAATTTTCACCGAGGGAGTCTTTGAAAATATGAATACAGTGTCGTTTACTTAGCTTCGGAAAAATAGCGAAGTTGCAAGAACGAGAGAGAAGAAGCTAAAAACCGTTTATAAAAAATTGTAACTTTCCTATATTTCATAGCCACAGCTATATCCCTCTAATAGACATGCCATCTCTCCCCTGCCTTTTTTTATTTAACGGGGCAGTGCGAAGGATATTAACCATGGAAATATTTCTTTTTTAATGTCTGGTGTTGCAAACATATGGTACTGTTTGTACTTCAACAAAAAAAAATACTCTATACACGACAAACATAAGTATATACATTTATGAAACTTTCAACCATGAAGGAACTTGCGTTTTGTTTCAAACGAAACCGTTTCCACCGTGCGACATGCAAACAGTAACCCCCCCAAACGGACGTTGCGACCGCTAAAATTTTCTGTTCCGGCCGACAAAAGTAACACGGTAATTCCATATCGGTCAGATGTAATTGAAGCGGTCATTTTAGTGGTCTCTATTCGTTTGTAAAGCAACCCTTTCGAGCTCAGCGAAGGGATGCGAACCTCGCGCATCTCGCTCGCCCTGCGGATTCATTCCCATTACACGCCAATTACACGATACTTTTCTAGAATTACGCTCGTCCTTCCTCGCGTCCCGCCCAAGCCCGCGCGTACAGGTACATTTTCAACTCGCCGGTCTCTCTCTCTCTCTCTCTCTCTCTCTCTCTCTCTCTCTCTCTCTCTCTCTCTCTCGGGGAGGCATCCGACTCCGAGACACCGTGGCTATACCGTGGACGGCGCGCGCGAGCGACAAGAAAGAGGGAAAACGGTCGCGAACACCGCCGGAACGGTTATTAGAGGGAGAGAGTACGGCGGCGAAGGGTGGCGGCCGAAGTCGAAGAATAGGGTGGCGGATATCAAATATGCTCGGACAGATGCGTCGTCCCACAGTAGTTTGCCATTCTTTGTCCGTTTTTCTCTGTCTCTCTCGCCGTTTGGTCCGTCGTTCCTCTCGTCTTCCGTCCCGGCTCTCCCGGCGTGTGCTTTCAACCCCCCTGTCCGAGCGACGTCCGGACCTGCTGGCTCTGTCCACGTTTTTCCCGCCGTGTAATTACAGTTTCCCGTGTGTTGCATACCCAACAACTGCTCCGCGTACTCTCCGCGCCGGCAACACCTGAATTAGGCCCGAAAGGCGGCAATCTAACGTCATACGGGGGACCTCTCTCCCACCTCGCCACTCCCACCTACCCATTGTGTGTACGCCGCTCGACGTCGAGCTTTTTCCTCGTTCCACGTTTTCCTGCGTTTTCGAGAGCGTGGGCAATTTTTTTTTTGTTTCGTGGCGCACAGAGAGGCGACGGACCATCGGCGATATTTAAATAACAGTTGGTCGGCGAACGCGCAATGCCCGGTTCGTTTCCGGGGAACGGCGATATCGACTAGCAACCTGCGTCCGCTAATTAACCGCAACACCTTGACCTATGCTACAGAAATCATCGAATTTTCACTTTCTGTTCTACCCTCTGTCAATTCTTTTTTCCCATCCGCGTGTCATTAACGAGCATCGTGGCGAGAAGCACGGAAGCTTTGGATAGATTGTTTAGTAGGAATAAAGAGATAGATAAAAAGAATTGATTGTATCTTATTATAAAAATTCATTCCTGAAGAATAAATTATTAGTTAATATTAAAGATAGTATAGAATTATTATGCCGCGGATACTTAAAATATTTAACAGTTTAAGAACACTATTTTGCAATTCGTTCAAATTATTGAGACTTAAAATCCTAGTCATTTTTTCATCCGATGCGAACGAGCTAAACCATGGAAGGTAGAAAAATAGTCGGTTCGCGTGGCTGAAGAATTTCCCGGAAAATTTGTCGAAGCAGTTCGAAGGACAGCGGTTTTCCTAAACCGTTCCGAGGACTTCGAGATAGAGAAGAGTCCGTTCGATGTGTAAAATTGCGAAAAAATTGCTGGAATACGGCGGCTCGCCGGGGAAAAGCGATTCAACGCGCGTTTCTGCAGGCGACTGTATCCTGTTTGTTCCGAGCGAAATGCGATGTTCCGGGAGGAGCCGCGATACACCGCTGCGAAGCTGTAAAATGGAATTGTCGGCCTTGTTTGATCGATCGAATTCCCGGACCGTCGAATCCTCGAACGATCCAACCCGAAAATCCAATTTATTCATTGCATCTCGTTGGAGGCATTACTCCTCTAGGAAGACCTTTACAGTCTGCGCAACCCCTCCGCCGGGTTATCCGACTTTAAATATTGAACTTCGGCTTTGGCGGGACGTCTTCCCACATCCCTCGATCAGCGCTTCCTTTCGACGCCCCCACACGGTCTCCGTCGACGCGATAGGCTTCTTCTACTCTTCTATTCCGACGCGATGCGATCCGCACTTTGACTTAATTTCGTGTATTGTTCGAGCCGTCGAAACGAAATCACATTCCACCTTGCTTTAGCGCACCTTACCATTTGAAACAATTTTATAGGACTCGAACGAAACTTTCATTTGTTTTAAATTTATTTTATAAATAATTGTGAGACCCGCATAAAGAGTTTATTAAAAAGTAGAAGATATCTCTAGCAGACTGACGCTATTTTGAAAATACAAATAACATTATTAAATTAATATTTCCACTGTAATTATATCGGCTCTATATGTATGAATAAGTGTCTCTACAACCGAGAAATACATATTACAGTAGCGTAACTTGGAAATATTTATATTCTCTTCGAAAGACAAAATCTTTTATCTAGTATCCGTCTACGAAAAGAATCGCCAAACTAAATTTTTAACGTCTCAGACCCGGCGTGTCTCCCCCCTTAAGAGGTCCGTGTCTCCTGGTCGACGCGAGTTGCCAGCGAACGGGGTTCGTTAATCAATTTCGTTCGACCGTGGACGACCGCAGACTTTTTCCTCGTCGGGGGGGCATCCATTTTCCCCATACATCATACTCCATCAGGTTCCGTCGCATCCCCCGTGAAAAAAGGGAAGGGGAAGGAAACACGGAACGATGAACCAACGAAAGCTTCCTCGAACGCGGCGATGCTTCCCACCGACGCGATACAATAACTTGTGCATTCATAACGACACGCGGCAAATTAAGTTGAACGGAAAGCAGAGTCGGGTTCTCTCAGTTTCGACGCGTATACCCCGTTCCCTTCTACGACTCGGGGGTGGGAGGAAGGGGGCTCTAGGAACCTCGGCTCTCTGGGGGGAGGGCCGCTAGATTCGATCGAAATCCATTTAACTTACCGTCGCCGATTCGATTCGTAAGATTCGCCGCGACGCGTGGCGAGGGAAGAAAATAAAGGACGAAGGAGTGTGCAGGGGGTGCGAGAGGGAGGGAAAGAGAGAGAGAGAGAGGGAGAGAGAGAGAGCGACGCGCGGGCTGCGGAGCCTCGGGAGGAGGGAAAGGACGGAAGGCGCGATTAATTATGCAGAGAAGCTGCGATCGATGGAGAAACGTGCCCCCGTAAAATATTGATACCACGAACAGACTCTACCACCATAACCGTTCTCTGTTCCTACACCCCCGATCCAAGTATAGGGCCGTGTGTGCTATTTCGCTTCGCTGGCGGGCGGGGGAGAGGCGAATCTCTGTACGTGTGCAGGGCCTATGGATTGTTTCACGACCGTACCTCCGGAAAGACGTATTGCAACAAATGCTGATTGTTGAACGATGCGATTAATTGGCGCTGATGTTATCGGAGCTGAGAACAAATGTTTCGCGAGTTACGAAAGTAGCCGGCGGTTACTTATCGGACTAATAGATTAGATTGTTTGGTTTCGTTTTCAAATTAAATTATACACGGCCGCGTCCGGTTTTGATAAATGGGAATAATTCGTTAATTACTTTTGCTAATTAATTCTTTTTGCTTTAAATGGAATCATATAATTTTTGTGGTTTATAAAAGCTAATTTCATCTCTTGACGTTTCTAATCCCGGAATTAACAACGCAAATTCAACGGCTCCTCGTCATCACGCAATTTCCATGTAAACAATTTTCCTATGGCTCAGGACGTTCCAAGTTAATTGACCACGTTCCTTAGCCGCG
This sequence comes from Augochlora pura, assembly GCF_028453695.1. Taxonomy (NCBI): domain Eukaryota; kingdom Metazoa; phylum Arthropoda; class Insecta; order Hymenoptera; family Halictidae; genus Augochlora; species Augochlora pura. The sequence goes on from NC_135773.1 coordinate 25,470,759, forward strand.
GGAACATCGGCGCGTTTCGATGGCAATCGAATTAATGACAACTGTATCCGTTCCCCGATAATTCCGGCGAGTGTCAAGGGACGACCGTCCCCGAAATATTTTCCGGTGGTTCCGCGGCCGCCGGAATTCGGATCGGCGCGGAATGCTCGGAAATATTATTTTTCTTCGGGGATAGGCCTTGTCTGTGGTTATAAACGCGAAAGAGATTAGGCGTCCGCGCGCGCGGTATCAGCCGTCGTCCCCTTTTCTGTGTCGCCGGCCGCGATAAGGCATTCCGGCACGCAATAACCACGATAAATCCGCGCCACCGAAATATATAGCGCGCCGCGCGACGCGACGCGACGCGCAGAATGGGCACGCCAATACCGGTTCTCGCGATGAGTAATAAACAACGCGGCCGTACATTTCTCTGACGAAGCGGTTGGCTCGCCCGCCGCGTCATTACGCTTCTTTCAGAGTCCTGCGATTTCCACGCGAGCCTCGCGATATCACTCGATTACTTCCCCACCTCCTCTTCGTCAACGATCCTCGGAGCGATTCTTGCACAGCCACGAAACGGACGGTGCTTACGAGACTCGCTCCTAAGACTCACCTTGCAAAACGCAATAATCTTCCTTCGAATTGAACGAAATGACTTGAACATTTTTGGAGATGTCTTCTTCGAGTTATCTTCAAAAGAGAAGATATAAAAATTGACGGTCTTTTTCTCAAGTTCTTTCTTTTATCCGAGTCTCTAACGAAAATTCAAGTAATACGTTTTTTTAAGTCTCGAGAATTTAAGTGCGCACTGCAAATTTTATTAGAATCGTTTAATTCGTAGCTACGGTCATTGAAATTTAATCTATCGATTTCTCTCAGTTTTCTGTCGAAGGTCGAACGTCAACCGATTATTTTAATGAAATATTGTTTCCTATAATTTTCAGTGGCTCGTAAAAGAATGTTTTAATTTTTAAACGTGTGTCTACTTTCAATAATAATATTTTTAATCGAATATCGTGATTTAAAAGAGACGCGCCAGACATTAGACAGCTCTACCCCATTTTCTTTCCCGCTCCATCCCTTGTCCCATGTCTTCTTCCGTCTCTACCACTTCGGTCTCCACCCGATCCGATCCTCCATCTTCATCCGACTCGTCGATCCACAGACTTGCCAGTCGAAGGATATTCTCTCGCGATCTCCATCTTCATCTCGAGCGGTCGCCCTCTTTTTCTAAACCGCGCGTTTTCATTCTCTATCTCTGCCCTTATCCCTTGATCTCTATCCGCTCCTATCTCTTGTTTATTTCTCCGGCTATTCCCCTCACCGGCCGTTGCACGTCGTCGCTCGTTTCTCCAGGCTCACTCCGGTCCTCTGTCCTTCTCCGGCTGGTCGATCCTTCGGCTCTGCGGTTGAAGGATGCCCCGGGGCCGTGAGAAACATCGCCCGGTCGGTTTTCCTTCCACCGGCCACGAACCGGGCTCTCTAACCGCGAGCATCGTCGTATCTTCTCCGCCAATATTCTCTACCCCCCGCCCCCGCCCTCGCCCTCGCCGGCGATTTTTTCCCCCAGCTTCAGAAACCGGCTCGCGCGACGGTGGGCTCCTACGACGAGAATCCGGGCTCTCCTGCTACCTCGCCGTCCAAGACACAATGGACCTGTTCGTCTTCCTGCCGGGCCGCGCGCGCGCGGGTTCACGCGCCGTGCGAAAACACGCCGCTGTCCGCGCGCGGACGCCGCATTGTGCGCCGGTATGAATGAATTTTACGAGCGACTGCTCGCCCGCGATCGGGCCCGGTGATCCACGATCTTCCGACAGGTTCTTGACTCGGGGAAGACGGTCCTCGCTTCTAGCAACAATAATCATTAGGTTGCTGACGTTCACCGCGCGTTTCTGCCTGCCAACTCATCTCCTGCGAAATTGTGCGATTCTTCTGATCGCTGTCGTCAAGTATTTGGATGAAACGGAGATTATGAAAGAGATATTCCCGGAGAGAATTTAAGTTGAAATCGAAATAAATGATAACCATTTGAAATAATTTATTCCCGACAGTTATTTAAAAATGACAATAATATCGAACCGATTGTGATAAGGTGACTTCGAGTAATAAATTATGTCGTTATTTCTTTGTTTCGAATTAGCCAAAAGAAATAGTGCTAAATAATTAATTACTATAAAATCAATTACTCGAATAATTACTATAAGAATAATTAATAATATTTTGAAATAATGTCAAAACATGTTATTCGAAATGATATTTCAAATAGTGCCACTTGAAATATGCCCAGTTCCCGAGGGTTCGGCAACGGTAAAACGAAACCGAATAAAGTAAAATTTGTAAAACGGTCGAGCGCGAAAGGCAGTTGTTCCGAAAAATATGTAACGGATGAATCCACCGATTCCCAACGCAATTGTATAATTCAGCGTAGGTAATTCACTGGGAACGTATGTATACGTTTGTCGGTACGCGAAAGAATAAACTTCGAAACAGCGGAAACGGGGGTTGCGTAGCGTTGGTAGAGGGAAATTCGGTAATCCTCTTATTAGATTGACTCCGGAGTAAGAAAGAGGAAGGAGACGCGAGAAGGAAGAACGCGGGAGCGTAACGCGTAGGAAGATAAAGAAACCGGAATGAAATAAGGAAAATTTGTTTTCTCGGGAGGGGAGAGAAGAAATGAGACGGTCTCTCGTATAAACCACGTCGGCGACGTATACCTACTTGACGTTTTCACGGGCAGAAGCGGAACAGCCGCGATGAATTCGCACGGCGTTCTTGCAGCAGCTATTTCTCCTCGTGCTCCGCGACGCCTCCCTTTCTCCACTCTCCCTTTCTCCGCGAAGTTACTCGGGATTTCCGTTCGTTCACCCTTTTCCGGTCATCAGCCTCTGGTCTCCCGCTCCATCGCATTGTTGTCCCTTCGCGGCACGCTTCCGAGATTTCTTCTCGCGATCGTTTCCACCGCGGTCTGAGAAATCCATCGACCGAGCCACGGTGGTTCGACCATCTTCGCGAACGATCGCTCGACCGGAACTTTTCGCGAACTCGGCGCGCGGGGCCACCCTTTCGCAGAAAATCTGCGAACAGATGCTAGGATACGTGTGTGTATTTGGTACGCTCGTTGGAAGACTCTTCCGTTGCGCAGTGACCCGGCAATACCGTTTATGGCGTCTAAAATTGTTTTAGCGTTATTTTATTTATCATTGTTAATGAACGTAATGGCCGATTGGCCAATGAATTCGTCTCGGCTGTTATACTGTAAAATCAGAAGTCTATATTGACGTTAAAAAAATCGAAATGACTTTAATTGTAATAAAAATTTTGCTTCTGAAATTTGATGTATTACAAATTAATTTATATTACATAGATTCATTATTTCATAGAATAGTGAAACACTAAAAAAACTACACGTAAATTTCTAAATAAATTCAGTCCTATAATTCTTATAGAACAATACGCGTTAGTAATTTTGGTATTCGTACAATTTAATCGAATCATGCCCCCCGGGGCTTACATCGAGATAATAACAATGCATCGTACGCAGCTTAAAAGCAAACTTTAGACGGCCGTGTTCGACGACAATGAAACGGCGATATCGTTGATTTTCCCCTTGTCTCTGAATCCAAGAAATTTCAATGATTTATATCACGTTGAAAATGGCTTTCAGGATACATTATATTTCGTTCATGTGCTGGACCGCTCGTTAGGAATTTATCGGAATTCAGAAATCCCAAAGGAGTCTCTATTTGAACGAACTTGGCTATTGCGTGAATAGCAAGTGCCTCAAATAGTCATCATTTCATTAATGCTGATTTTAAATTGAATTGCCTGCGAAGTGTATAACAAACTTCGAACGTGGTTATCATTTTTTGGGCAGTCATATTTTGAGCAGGATTCTTCCATCCTCATACGATGGAAAGAACACGCGATAGGCGACGAGATACCCGATGGAAATTCAAGTAGAAAATCGTACACTGTTCGATGGAATGTGAAAGTTCCGAAGAACTATGTGGCAGACATTTTTCATTCTTCGAGCATGAGAGATAAGAGTAAAAGCCGCTTGAAAATGTCATCTTTGCTTGAACACGAGCGTATCCTTTCTTGACGCAACGCTCGGCTTACTTATCTTCTTTTAATTTGCATTGTTCGAGCTTATCAGAGTGGCACATTTTTAAGAAATAAAAAATAACACTTGTTACCTAACCATGTAAATACCTGTGAACACTTGTTACCAAACCGTGGCCATACATTTATATTAAAATACATTAAAATTCATGAAGCGCAGTACCGTAAAGACATTTAAAGAATTTTCAAACGCTTTTGTACCATTTCTAGCGCCGCGAAGTCGCTGAAAGGAGAAATAAATGTCCGCGCACGGTTCCCCTTTATCTTTCGTCGACGATTGTCATTTTTATATAAAATTCCGCAGTCCGTTTATTCCATTTAGCTCGATAATAATGTTTGCGACAGACCGAATTGTCCAACAAAAATCCGACGAACGCTGCGAACGCTATAGAATTTTTCTGATCGAACGCAAAGGAACGCCTGCGGAACACGGCGAGTGAAAAGAGAGCGGCTAGTCGCGACCGTCGTCGTTTTGAAATTTGCATCGCGGTAGTCTGTTTTCATAGCGATATTGAATCGCCCCGCCTCACTTATTGGTAATTGGACTCTCGGTTCCTCTATAATTGGGAATTCAATCACCGGGGTAAATTTTCAGAAATACCGACCGATAAATAAATTCGCAGGAAATAAGTACTCCGCGTTAATATTGATGAGCGGTTGGTACCGCCAACGCGCAACTTCAAAGTTCGTCGGTAACTGGAGCCACGTTTTGCAATTCAGCACATATTTACCGAAACGTTGCCGTTAGAAAACAGGTGACATTTAACTCGTTCAGTACCAAGATCCGTTTTTTGCGAGCCCGCACCAGCCGCAGGAAACGGGAGATGAACGGTTTTACATCAATCATCCAAACTGATTGCCAATAATTATTTATTTTCATTTCAAAATATTTTCATTTTTATTATTATTTTATTGTTATTCTATTATTATTACTATTACGAAATACATTGAATTTCTGCCACACTTAAATCACTGTCTTTTCTGTTATAAAAAGTCGACGCTTTAACAGGATAAATTCGAAAGTTTCTCAACGAACGAATGCAATATTCAATGTTTATGCATTCAGACGCAAGATTGCTCGCGATATCGTAACTTAACGCAAGCGATTAATGCGTAAACCCGTGTCCTCATGTGTTACCGCACGGCGCGTTACCGCGTACGGTTACTCGTGACATGATTTTCTATTACGACACAGCAATAAACAGATTAAATGAAATAAAAAATGTATTCCGAACGCAGTTGCCAGTTCGAAGCGATCGCGGGGCACGATTACGGAGTGCTATGAAAGATTCTTATTTATAGGTGTATTTATCTGGTTTATAGGATATTTAGGTTGTCCGCTAGTCAACTTTTTGGACATTGTATTATAATTTGAAATCACTTCCACATTCCTAAATCTGTACTAAATGTGTATAAATTGATATAAAATGGATGTTACCCGCCAGTGCTTACGGACCTTTATATTACATAGCGTAGCTTTGAAACAAAGTAAGATATTATAATAATATTCGATTTATTTGAATTCGTAGACATCAAGGAATATTTGCAAGTCAACATTCTGTGATCGATCACTCTCTATTTAAATGTTATTGCATTTCAGTGTTGCATAATAAAAGGTTCATCTGGTTAAAAGAATAAACTTTATTATTACTATTATTATTGTCATTACTATTATCACTATTATTCTTGTCATTAGACTGCGGGTTTCGGGCATCTGCAATGCGAAACCATGATTCCATTGATCTTTACATTACCGTATCAAAATCCATCTTTTACCGTAGCTTTTACCGTATCTACGCGTTATATTCTTCTCGTTGGCAAGAAAATATGAAAATCCTATGAGAGGCGAAAATTTAACGTCGGCGAGATCTCGATTGATGGAGCGGAGCAATCGTATTTCGAGCTTACGGGGAAAACTGGCGCGGATAATGCGAGGAGAGCCGAGGTAACATGCTTCGTCGTTAGTTTCGCAACGGATTTGGATACGGCGCGGAATAAACGCGCCCGCGCGTACCCTGACAAATGGTCCCCGGAGACTTTCGGTAACTTCAGCCCGTCGAACGGCGAAAACTCGATACCATAAGATCGGCTCGGAGGAGACTAGAATAACCGGGCTTGGGTATAGATCGTCGGTGTTGGTTCATGGTCATGGATTCAGCCGACCACCAGCAGCAGATAATTTATCACGCGATCACAAGTGAATATCAATGCGCCTGTCCAATGTTCATCGATCTTCGAGACCGTTCTCTCTCTCTCTCTCTCTCTCTCTCTCTCTTCGTCTAGCCGCTTCTTTCTCTCCGTGTGACCGCGATCCTCCGTTTTATTTGCATTCGCGGTAACGTCCTCTTTGGAGATTCCATCGCGCTGCTATTACGTTTGATGCTGATCCTCCTAACATTTCGCTATTAGGATCGTTGGAGACGTTATATCGTTGCATCCGTATTCCCGGGATCGTTGAGTTTATCGTATAAATGAGTCGGATAAATGCGAACGGTGGGTGTTCCAGGAAATACAGATCGCCAAGAGGTTTCATTTAACATCCGCGCGGTGGAGCTTTCGATTAGAAACGTGAATAATAATTATCATTTTATTCAACAATTTTTAGTGTACTTGCTCGAGAGACGTTACGTTTTCTATAGACCTTAATGAACCAAGCACGGGAAAACTTTAATCAATCCTGAGAGACTGGTTAATAATCCAGGCTCGAATGGATCCGTGCTCCGTGTGCTAATACGAAATTGCAGAGATTGAATTTTTCATGTAGCATTTATATACATGAGACGAGGAAAGTATGCAAATGGCAACAGGGTTTTACTTCGCCGAGATCGGAAAGTAATTTAATAAGAAATTAATCTTTCATAGATCTCGTGAACTCGGTGGAAAAATTGTTTTCACTTAGCGTATTACTATCCAGCGTCAGGTGTACCGAAAGCGTATAGGAAGTTCGAAGTTGAGTAGAGTTCGGGGATAGCGCGACAGCCAAGTACACAGAACGGAGTTTCGCGAGAAATGCGATTTAAGTTTCTATCTGCATGCATATCGTTATAACTTCGTCGATTTCGGGAATTTAGGAATATGGTTTCACATTTTCAGCCATCTGCCTTGAAGAAAATGCAAACGCCGAATTATCTCGCACCGCTGTCTTAATTGAACGCGAGTCTTTTTTATTGATCCATCTTTTTAAAATCAATAAAAAAAAGTCCACCTGTAGATGATATTGAATACACCACAAGTTAATGACGTATATCAAGTTTAACATAAATTTTACATTTTCGCGTCGACGGTAGAAAATAAAATAGATTCTATCAAAAGTTCTTTGATATCGACGCAACTTTGTGATTTGACCCCACTGCGCGCGACGACCCATGGTCCCAAAAAATCTGTCGGACGGGACATGCCGTTGCCGGTGGCTGGTAGCTAAAGGGTTAATGGAATTCCAACCCCTGGACCACCCGTCGGATCCCACAATAGATATCACCTCTCGAGCACATCTATTTGCACACCCCGGCGAGAGTGAACTAGAGGAGGAGGGGGGTTCTTCAATCCAAGATATCCGAAGAAGAAGAAGAAGAAGAAGGCTCCTCGGGGCGTGCGGTAGGAGAACGCAGGGTGCCCCTCGATCGGCCGAGGGGTGTGCTCTGCTGGTGGCTAGAAAGGCGGGGGGAGGGTTGGGGGGGTCATCGCCGGTGGAAAGGAAGAAGCGGTTGCCCTCGAGAATTCCGGCTGGAGGTTATAGCCGCTAATCGCGTGGCGTACGGCGTACGGCGTACGGCGGGGGGCTAGCAGGGGGGAGTCCGAGGGAGAGACGAAATGTAACGCGCGGCAAAGGTAGCCAAGGTGGTGATATCGACCGTAGACATTGTTGATGCAAACGGTAACCATGGGTGACTCGGGCCGATTGACCAATTGCAGTGTTCACGGTGGCCGTACCCCGACCAATCGGCGTACGGTGTTCTGCCGGTTTTTTGATTGGGCGATACCGGGGATAAGAGGCCAGTTCGAGGCCGCCGAGACCCACAAACGGACGTCGAGACTCTTCGAGTGGACAACGGCATCGACGGCATCGACGGTCGTCGTCGTCGTCGTCGTCGGCGGCGCCATCATCATCCTGGTTCTGGCCGCGGCGAAGTGGAACAAACTTGGTCGTCGATGTGTTCCTCTCTTCTCCTTCGCCACTTTGGATTTGGATTCTCTGTCTGTTCGTCTGTCCTCGAGTGTCCTGTGTAAGCCTCTCTTTCACGCAATCCTCTACAACGCACAGCCACCACCGACTACGTGTATCTCCTCGTCGGCGCGTGTTTGCGTAGATTTGCACCAATCTCTCTATCTTGCTCTGTCTTTTCCTACTCTCTTTGACCCGCCGCGGCCCGCCGTGGCCCGCCGCGGCCCGCCGTGGCCCGCCGTGGCCCCTGCGGGCCGTTAGTCGTTCCTTTCGACCGGAACTAAATCCGCTCTCTCTCTCGTCCAGCCTCTTCCCACAGGCTTTGTCTATGCTTTCTTTGTTGCTCCCGGGGCCCATTGTTCCCTCGCTGCGCCCGTGTTTCCACGCCGAGTCTAGCTCGGATTGTTCTCTTCCTACTGACGAATTCCTCGTCTCGCCTAATTTCGTGGCACGCGAACTGGATATACGGGAATCGCTACGGCCGCTCGGCTTTTCTGCTCTTGGCTCGCAATGCCGCGGGGACCCCTTTTGTCCCTGGACGACGAAGGAATCTGGCTCGGTCGGCCGAAGTTTGTCTACTTACGGTTCAACCCTGCCGGTCTACCTTAGCCCAGCTCTCCCGTTCGTTAGTTTCTTCTCGATGACTTTTCGTCCTCTCGTTTATTCGACCCGGCAGTCCTCGAATTCTACGCGCCTCCACCGCAAAAATCTTCGTCAACGCACGGTTGGTTTCCAGTCGGTTCATCCGCAATCACCGAAATCACGAACGAATTCCATCGCCGATTGTCCTTAATCTCGATATCAGTTAACTAAAGCCGTCGCGTTGCGTATCGTTCTCCCTAGCCTCCTTCCAAAGAGGAACTCTTTCTTCCAGCCCGTAATTCCGCACACGCGAGGTCAGCCTCTATCGGCATCCGATCGAATAGGAACTCAATCGATCAGCTTTCAGCCCTCGTTCCCGCCGTTATTTATCAACCTCGGTTTCGTTCGACGAATTCTCACTGTTCCCATTCGCCGACGCATCTGCTATACGTTAGATAAAAACAGAACGGAGAGATTCCGTCGCTTCCGTTTCGAAAGAAACTTGCACGCGAGATTCTCGTCGCCTGATCTCCGAAATTGGGACGCGCCGCCGTGTGTATACCCGGGGATGGTCGCCCCCCCCTCGCGATGGCCGGCGCTTTTTTTCGGCTGTCAGTGCGCTCCGTCGAAAAAAGTACCACGCTTGGTAGTATTATGTAAATCGGGAGTTAGCCGGAAGCCGGCTGCGATTAACTATTCATCGTCGTTTCGACGAGGCACACGCGAGTTGTCCCGGGTAACAACGAGTAGTGCGCCAGATCGGACCGGGCAAAGTGGATTACATGGTTCTCGGAGGTTTTAACACGTTCTCGCCCATCGGTCTGTGTCACGTATTTTACAGCGACGCGGCTGATCTATGTGTTTGCCGATGCGAAAATTAAGTTATTTCATTATCGAGCGACGCGTACGCGTAGAGATGCCGGCGATGTTTTGGCGCCAAGAAGCTTCTCTCGCCCCGGCCCGACGAAAAACGAGCGCGCCGTTGCCTAACGCGAGGGTCGCCGGTACATCAGACGCGTCTCTCTCTCGCTTCCTTTCCCTTCGCTCGGGAAACGTTGCTCGCGTTTGTTTCCTTATTATCGAATTGCTGGAACAAGTAGAAGGTTGCGAGACGAACGGGGCAAGGATCGATTTCTCGCGACGACGCGACGTAACGTGGTCACCTTAGCTGCTTCTTACCTTGGATTCGGTATTGCGGAGGTTTCTAAGACCTTTCAATACCCGATCCCTTGTACACGAATCCAGATTTCTTGCGCGTTACACGGTGTATAATGTTCCTTGTTGGTTTGCTTCAGGAAACGCTGATCTACAGGAGGTCGTCGCGAGCGCGAGCATAGCCGATCGCTCCGAAGGTGAGTCTGTGCATTCTTTTTTTATCATTGTTGTCGACGGTGTGGTATATTCACGGATACAGTCCTCGCGGTAATTGAAAAGGACAACAGAATTAAAGTTGCCCATGAGTAGGCGAACGATTTTTCTGCGAATTTTTCGGTATCAATCGTAGCTTCATATAAATTAGAATTAAGTAGCTATATTGAAAGCAAATTGAATATATCAACATTCTGGTGGCGAGACTTGGGTCCATTTGGACCCAAAGAATAAATATCATCATTTGGTCGTCTAGTTTCTGACAATTAGTTTATATTTTTAAATGTTTCGTTGTTTCTATAGAGAGATCAACGTTTCTAGATAAAGTACCTTAAAAATGTTGAAATAACTGATAAATGAAATGACGATAAAAAGTCTTTCGTGGACGGTCTTTCGTTTTCGATTGTTAATACCGTCGCGGATCGTTTATAGCGAAAACACTTTAACCGAGTTCTAAGTCGAACACCGCGGGGCTAGACAATGGGGACGATTGTATTTTATTCGGAAACGTCTCGAAGAATGTCGACCCGTTTGAAAAGGAAACGGGAGGAGTGCTCGGACGGTATCTCCGCGGCCACTAATTAAGCCCCTCTCCCTTTGAAATGAACGCGCGCGAGACTGTCTCCCGAGGTCCTTCGCGGATTGCAAATGAATGCCGGTCGCAACGAATACTGGAGGGTTATCCATTTAATTGTTAATTACACACGGGTTTCGCACTGTTCTCCATTTATCGTGGATCCCTCGATAACGAACGATTACCATCTCCATTGTTTGATCGGGGATTTTCAACTTTTCCGTCGTCTCGGGTTTCTCTCGTTTCTCCGCGAACCGCACATTTTACCTACGAATCAAGTAGCGCCGATTATTATTTCCAATCATTGTAAAAAGCGGATATTCTTAACAGCATCGCTTTTTCATAACTGATCATAAATCATTAATTCTCATTTCTCTCGTGTTTTATTTTCTGTGGTTCTTTATGCAAAATAAAAATCGTCCGTAGCAATTGCTAAAAGTTGTGAGCTCGTTTTTTAAGATTTTTTCCCAATTTTTATATTTATCGAATGGTTTCCGGTGGATGTGTCTTTGTAATTTCAATAGGTTATATCACGATTTACATTCGTTATTTCCAAATTCTTCTTTTGCTGATTTACACGTCCAGTATGGCACTAAATGCCCTAAAAATTTCATCTTGGTAACCGCAGTAAACTCTGGGCAAAATTAACGTAAAACTGGTCCATATTGTCCGTGTACCGTAAAAGTCGCCCCAAGTTCGGACGCCTCGAGGATCGCGCGGTTTTTCTCCGTTGCCGGTTTCCACGCGACCTCCGCGTTTCGAAACTCACCTCTGCCGATCACGTAAAGATAACAAGTCCGTTAACCGGGCCTCGCAGCCTGCATTCGAATGAACAGAGAAAAATGAGAGTCTCCTCCTCGGCGCCGATCCTCCTTCTGTCTACGCGCAATAACGTGTTTCTCACGGTAACGGCGGATGAATGGAACGGTTAGAAAGTTCATTTGCAATTTTTGCATCTTTTCAACCGTCTTCCTCCCCAGCTGCGCACCTCCTTGTTTCCTCCGGGCCTGTCTGTTCTGTATTTATACCTGTTTCTCGTTCTCCATATTCATAGATACGTTGCGAGACTCCGCGATAAGTCTGTTAGACTGCGAGCAGAAATGCTCTGTACTGCTAGCTGTAATAAAGATTAGAAGATAATTCATTAGTTCGTTCAACGAGTTTAGCTCCGTAACAATGCTCGTTGCTTAATAAGCAAAGATCTTGTTCACTGCTACCTCGTTTCCTTCACTTTATCTTTCAGGTCTATAGTAAAAATCAGTTACTACATATTAAAGTAGAGACTTTACCCTTTAAAACCTGCTAAGCCCCATGGTTTTACCATTTTTGGAAAAAAAGTTACAGCATTTTGAAAATTCATATATAAATTACAGCCTATTGAAATCGGCCTCCACGGGCCGATTTTGGCCTCCTGGCTTTCCGAACGTTTCCGATGCTCCCGAAGGGTCATGTTAACAAATGACTAGGGCAATCTAAAGAGGAGACTTTGCTCTACAAAACGCGCTAATTTTCATTATTGTACGGTTTTTTATACCAAAGTTACGATAGTTCAAAGTTTAAGAATATTTCGAGTCCAAGAGGCATCGCTTCTCCCACGATTTTCAATATTGTTCAATATCTTTCAGGTCTATAGTAAAAATCAGTTTAGGAAAAGTCAATAAGCTACATGGTTCACGAATAAATGGTTCAGGATCACGAAAAATCGTGTACGATACACTTCTCGAAACACGCCAGAGCTACTCGATCTGCTGGAACTACCACCGAAAGTCACTCCAGAATAATCGCGTTCCCCGCAGAATGAGTTGCGCCCGCAAACCCGCCTCTCTTATTTCGTTTCGATTTCCTTTGGTTCGGGAACAGTTTGGCGCCATTATTCGCTGGGTTTTCACGTCGCGGCAGCGGTGTCTCCGTAACGACAGTCAATTTGCATACGAAAGGAAAACAACGGACAGTTAACAATGTTCCGATCCCGCTGAATTCGGAATATTCAGCGACTCCCTCGACGCGTGTGTGTTTGTCGTTAACGAGGTTCTTCGATCCGCGGATCTGTGTCGCGAGTTTCACGGATACGCCTCGCGAGAATAATCCCGAAAAATCGCCTCCGATTGTCTTCGCGAAAGAAAGAGAAACCGATGCCCACGAATGGAAACCACGAACGGCGATCGATGGTTTTCAAATATTCCTTTGTAAATTCATGCTGCTTTTCAATTTACTTGGCATTCTTTATGGAACTAGAATAAACAGAATAAACAGAGACGGCTAAGCGAAATGTGAGTTCGCTATACCTTATTGTACGATTAAATTTAGAAATTCGATCACCTCTTTTTAAGGCCCAATTACTTTGAATACTAAACGATAAATTTGTTTCAAAGTAGCTTAACGTTTCAAAGCAGAACAACTATTGTTAGAACTTTTTTCGAATCAGTAAGAATTCCTTAATTTATTCGTAAACATATGAAATAAAAGTTGCAGCGGTTTTCTAACCGTTTCTTTGGAACAGAAACGTTTAAAGCGAACAAATGTCTGTTACAGCAGAACCAAATAAGAACTTTAACAGTTTCATTCGAGTCCTGTTTGCAAAATTGATCGAGCGTTGAATTTTCAACCGTCGAGGAATTAAAAGCGGCATGACTCGCAGTCCCAGACGTTGCTAGCAAAAATTCACTTTGTAAGTTGTACAACACATAATTGCGAACAGCTAAGAGGGGCGAGAGAGGGCTGGAGGGTGAGAGGGGTGGTCGCGTCAAGTTGGTAATGCGATTCGCCGCGGACAGGGCGAAACTAGTTTTCAACTGGCATCGAAGAGCACCGCTAACGAAATGAAAAGTCCGCTCCATGCTAGAAATGGGATGAATTCCACTTGGTCCGATTCCACTTCTCCGCGATAAGGGAGGGGGGTGAGAAATTAGGGCTGTAAGCAAAGTTCGAATGGTCTCGTAACAATAAGTTTGAAGGCGCAAGTCCGATTTCCACCTAGTGACGGCTTTTTTATCTACCATTTTACGATTTTCTGTATATCCTTTGAAAATGCTGCACACTGTTTTTGATTATTAATAACTAAAATTATAATTATTTTTTAGCTATAACTAAAATTATTCTATGTCTTTCCAAAATAATGTTTGCAACAACAACGTGTAGATTTAAAAAATTGTCAAGTAGTAAAACTGTTTGGTAGGAGTTACACGAATAAATTTTGTATGCATAACAATTGATTTTGTTAAATAGAATGGAAATGCCACGAACCAGAAAAATTATTTCAAATTTACAGTTAAAATGGCTCCGAGTGCAAAGGGTTAATTGCAAGTATTTTATATAAATACTTACGGCACGAAAGTTACGAACCGCAATGCCGGCAAAGTTTTATCCGAATTTCGTTTCAAATTTGATTCAGTAGTTTTACCGGTTTGAAAGCGCAGCATTTTCGAAGCTTCGCCCATTGCGAATTAGAAATTTCATAATTGCGGCCACTTTTTAAATACCGCGTAACGAAAATCGCCGCGGGCAAAATCTCACCGCAAAAGCCCCCCTTTATGTGCGTTGCGTGGTTAAGTCGCTTGGTAGAGATCTGAAATAATGATGAGCACTTAACCCTTCCGACGATGTTTCGTGTCTATACGACCCAGACTGTGTGTTCGACTTGTACATAATTTTTAATTACGATCATATTTGCGTTCAAATTTGTGGAAGTAATTTGTATTACAAATTGGAATCAGTTTAAACTAATCCGAATTTTGTTGTTTCCAAAATAGAACCTAAATAAAAAGTACGACGGCTTATTATAAAATATATAAAATTCAGCGTAGTAGTGGTATTAATCTCAAGTCTGTTATGCAAGCAGTGATTAAAATCTTGAAGAATTTTAATAATACAGAATACAAAATTTTAATAAAATATTGCGTGGTTCTATCGAGTTGCAACACTTACTGTTGCATGAATATTCATTGACATTGCATGACAATTGTCATCATAAGGAACATTTTTTCTGCAGTAGTATATCTCACGATAGACACGACCATTGCATATTGCCGATGCTGTTCGCGCCGCGCTTTGACGAGCTTTTTACCCCCCTGTTCTTCTGTTTACCGGTCCTATCGAGTGTGTCGCCTAAGGACGCCTTGTTATCATTTATTTTCCGCACTTGGTACGCGCACTAACGAGTTTATGGTCCCACGGAACGCGGCGTAATTTTCCTTGTAAACGCGCGCGCGCTCGTCAGAGAGTTCGCTGAAAGCGGAGCGCGCATCTTGCCGCGTAAGCCGGAGACACGCGCGCTCGTAAAGAAGGAAAAAGGGCTCTCTGTTATTTCATGGTTGGCACAAGCCTAGGGACTGTGGCAGTCACGCGGCCGTGATTCAGCCGTGGATTCGCGGGGAGAAAAACCCGGAAGGCTTTGTTTCGTAGCCGCGGCGTAAAACTGGTTCTCGCCCCGCATCCAGTTACAGTCCGTTGTTCGTATCGCCGCGCCGCGCTCGCTACGGATCTGCTTATTTTGTTAATTAGTTGCAGCGCCGGCGCTGTTTAATTTTTAGCCCGTCGGTGGAAATTACGGGTCACGGGAGCTTTGTCGAGCGGCGCGCCGCCTTGCGAGGGGCTTGTTAAATTTATAATTCGACCGAAATTGAATCGTAGTTAGCGCACGCGTGAAACCGGCTTTCGCGAGCCCCGGATTCCCAAAAGGCTACGGAGAAAATCGAACTTTGCTATCGGGCGCGCGTCGTCTTGATGAATTCTCTTCGAGAGCTCTGAAAGACAGTATTTTAGTGGATACGGACAATGGTCGAACTGTATTCGGGCTCCTCTGTGTACACACCAACGTATAGGCGAGTAATTATAGACCATGGTTGCGAAGTCACTGTCAATGCGAGGATTCGGAAGCCAATTCAAAAAGCATTCGAATATCTTTTAAAACGCAATAACTTTTTAAAAATCGAACCGAGTAACTCGGTTCTTTTTAAATTTTAAAACGACTGTAGAGTGACTGAAATACTCTTTTTCAATGTTACTATGAATTGGAATGACCACAGAAAAAGTTGAATGTCTGTTTTTAACTTTTTTCCTCTGAACCTGTAACGAAAATTTAAAAAATGCGTTTTGTCGATCTTGGTAACTTGTTGAAAAATTTGAACGGAATTAATTGACGCAATCAAGCTGCGGCCACTGAAAAATCTAAAAATTACCTGTTATTCTATTACCTGTTGTGTTACTCGCGCCAACGTCGATCGATTCTGATGAAATTTTCAGTACACATGCGAGTTACCGTTATTTAAAAAGCGCACTTTTTAAAGCTTCGCCCATACTCGAACATTAAAGTTAAAAAACGCCACGGCGTTTCAATCGTTGCACGGCAAGCTAAACTTTATAATATTTAAAACGAGTATTTTATCAATATATAATTTCGACGATAGAGAGGAAGAATTTCTTCGATTGCAAACTGAAACTTGAATTTAACACTAATTGGCTACCGAGCTCTCCAATTATACGAATACTTCGATCGACTCTCTATTTTAGACTCACGTCATTACCGAGCTTGAAAACATTTTCAATGGCGGATGGTTTTTAATACTGGATGATCTTTAATACTGGATGACTCTTAATAATAATAGACGACTCTCAAATAGCGGCACGTACGTAATTTCTTCGGTATCGATCCCGAATTTCCACGATTGACAAATTAAGAGACAATTTCCAGTTCTAGGCAGTCGCTCGACAAATCGATAGTTACCGGAGCTACGCGTAGGGCTGAAATCCTCCGTGGGGTAGTAAGCAGAGGACCCGAGGGTGTCACGAATCCTTGTGGATCCCCTCATTGCTTCGCGTCTTCAGGTTTATGACACGTCGATCGCTATTGAGTTTGATAGCTGGGGTATTGTAGCACACGGCGTAACAGTAAACCGTCTTCCAGGGGCTAATTTCGAAAGAAAATGCCCGCAGCTGAAACGTCGCCTGGATCGTTCAGTTTTAGGGTTGGGATAGCAGGCCAAGCAGAGTAAGCCTTGTACACCCGATGGAAATGTAGAGGAACTATATGAAACCATTGACGAAGTAATAGTCTCTAATAACCAGAATCATTTCTATTTCACCAGCACTTCTTAATGAAATTATTCGATTCAAATACTATGTATCTTATTCGACTAAAAATAATACTTTCTTTGGAATATAGTTTTTATTAACAGGACGATATATTTTTACCTTCGAACAACAGCGTTGAAAATATCGGTTCGAAATAAACGATTTCGAGTAACGATTTCCTATTTTTAATTTCAAATAAAATTTGTCTCGGTCCGACTGCACACATCTACCGCACAAATTGTGTTCATCGCTCCTACGAACAGTTATCGCAAGCCAAGTGGCAAATAAAAGAGTTGCTAATCGGGATCAATGACTCCTCAAAGAAGCAGTTCTCATATCTCGTAACATCATCTCGGCTAAACCCGTCAACGAAACCAGTCCCTAATCGCCTGCACCGTGAAAGTCGATCTTCCGAACGTCCGCAAAGTTTTCGCGAGCATTCCCCCGGTCGCGACGCGTCGCGAATAGAGGGGTGCGAGATGTGTGCGAAAAGAGAGATAGTGTGAGGGATGGGGAGCGAGAGAGTGACAGAGTAAGAGAGAGAAAGAGAGAGAGAGAGAGAGAGAGGGAGAGGGATGTCCCGCGCGGAAACGCAAGGGAATTACGTAACGGCGCCGATTCGGTATTCCGGGCATCGATTCTGCATCGCGTTGTTGACCGGCGCACGTCCGCGGTCTAGAAATCACGAATTTATTTTTCGCCGGATCGCGCGCGTACCCTCTTCACTCTCGGAGGAGACGGCGGTACCCGGGGTCTCTCTTGACATTTTTCATCGAACAAAGGAGGGAGGGAGAAGAGAGCGCTTCTGGGGGACAGAGAACGAGCGAGAGAGTACGATAAAGCGTGAGAATGGTCGACAGAGGGGTTGCAGGGGAAAGAAGGGGAGGGAGGGAGGGAGGCTCGGGCCAGCAAGGCAAGAGTAGTGGCGCGGAGGGGCTGGCGGATGAGCCGAGGGGTCGAAGCGCACGAAAAGGGAGGCCGAAGGGAGCGAGGGCTCGGCGCAGGCGCGCTGACGCAACAATATGGTGAATTCTGCGAACCGACCCAGTATCCACCCGACCATCAGCTGATCAATATACTTCCGCACACACGCCACGTCATACGCGCGCGACACGCATGTCACGCATCGTGCGAACCGTTACGCGTGCGAGACTCCGTGAACCCGTGAACGTGAACGTGCACGAGCGCGAACACGAGCACGAGGACGAGACGACGAGGTGGACGCGGCGGTGGTCGTCCCTGGTCCGCGCGGAACGCCGTCGAGCGCACAGCCTCGCCGGGAAGACGGGGATACCCTTTCCTCGCCAGGAAGGCGAAGGACTGCCTGGAGGTACGTTCCGGAGGACATAGCGAGCTACCCTTCGCGATCGCGAGCGCGTTCGCGCCGCGACGTGGCCAGCTCCGCTTCAGGGCTGACTCGTGCTCGAGGCGATATCTCGCCTGGACTGTGCGCGACTGCCACGAGGTATTGCAGACCGATCTCGACAGATGATCCCCGTCGTCGTCTTCCCACTCTGGCGGCCGCTTCGAAGGCACACTTGTAAGGCTCACCTCGGGCTAGAGGATCGATCGAAGCGGACCGAAGATCGTGAATCCAGTGATAAACCGTGTGCTCCGTGTAATCTGGTCGCGCGTGATCTGTTCGCCTTTGTTTGGTTGGTTCGACGCTTGGACGACTTGCCACGAGGTCCCGGGCGACACCGATCCACGAGAAGATTAATGGTCTTCTTGCTCTCTGTCGATGTTCCTCGGGCTTCGCTCGCCGGTTAGGTAATTCGATAGAGGATAACGAAAAGATCGTTTCGCCCCGCCGGTGTTCGGCGATCGTGACCGTTCAACCGTGTCCGAGCTTTTAATCCCGATCTAATTGGTACCCCGTCGAACTTGGGTTGGGTGTCTTTCGGCCGGCTCGCTGCGAGCTGCCCGCGGAGGACCATTCCTCGCGGTGATTCATCGTTTTCTTAGTCAGACTATGCGGCTTCTCTCCCGGTTGGGCAATCGGAAGCACTTCCGATCTGGCTTCGTATATTCATCCTTTTTTGCCAGCACCAGAGTACACTCTCTGCGAGAGTTCTGTGTATTCAGACTTGCGTGTTTCTTCCTTCTTTCGGATCTTTCTCTTTTTTTTTTTTTAGATAAATCGTACGGTGTTTTAAAATAAAGTTCGTCGATGTATTTGCTTATATTTCTAGTTTAATGATACTTTTCCCAAGTAAAGCTAGTACCATGTGTGTAAGGACATTGAAGTAATTCTCCATGGTCGACGTGATTTTAACTGTCCCGTTAATTAAAAAAATAAATAGGTGAGAATTGTGTCAATTTAAAAAGATGCAATTGTGATTGCAACTAGGAAAACGTCAAAAACTGTACGGACAAAAAGTGGCAGCAATTTAAAGTTACAATTTCGAGTTTCCAGCCCCTTTTTTCAGGATGTTAAAAAAGTAGTAAAAAAGTGTTTTTTAAATTCTTCTGGTTCGCGAGTTATTGACGCGTCCGCTGGAATATTCTCCTCGAATTTGAAGCAAATCCAGCCGACTGGATCTAGAGATACAGTTTCGGTCAGTTGAAAAAACAAAAAAACCTAAGGCTTCGAGAGAGAAACGTGTTCGAAGCTGCGGTTTTACTCTTCCGGTACGTAATTTCCGTCCTCGTTCAGATTAATCAAGGAAAGTCTAATGGATTTCGAGCATCCGCCTCGTAGAAACTCGATATACATATTCCGTTCGATATGCTGAGAAGTTTCAATTACGCGAAACATCGGCACCGTTAATTAACGTCCGTCGAAATTCCGATACCGCGAGTCCGCGCGCGCGCGCGCGCACCGCTGTGCGGAGATTCTTTTTGGCCAAGTTCGAATCATTTTCGTTGCCGGGTGCACAGGAATACTTAAAGGTGCGTGGGGGAGGGGGCTGGTTGCGTAGCCGAAGACTTCGCTCCTCGGATTACACGTTAAATTAGTAGAAAACGTTAACCGGGCTTCCTAACAATTTTCAGTTCGTCGACCTTAAGTGTTACGTTGCTTCTAAGCGCAGTCGTCTCTGGTGATTGATGCTATAAATTCCAGTCCGAACAGTTACGCATTGCAGATTTTATATAAATAGTATTTATTTTGAAAAAATCGATACATAATTCGATTCTACTGTTATCGAAATCTGGCGATGGAAATTATTGACGCTGAACTCGTCAAGCTCTGAGAATGTGCGACTAACGTATGTTTTATAAAAATTTCAAGACTGAATTTAGTTCGATTTGTTACGGTGTCGATTACAACGTAAGCTTTTATAAATGAATTTAATCAACAATATCTTCGTAATGTCAGCAACTTGACGATAAAAGATGTGAAACTGCAATGTAGAATGAAAGACTTGTTCAAAGCATCGTCCAAGGGTTAACAGAAGCGAACGGAATATTTGCACGACTCATTGTTAATGCAAGATCCTCGACAAACGTATCGGAATTCCGTTTCATATTTATCTGTGACATCGTCGCCCGTAATATCGGGGATTCGCGGGAACGCTCGCAATTTCCTCGTTGCATCATTCTCGAATCAATCCTCGCCGTTGAAAAATGTGTCTCGCGCGTCAACGCGTATCTCCACCATCTTTACTTTATGAATTTCGTGACTGGCCAGCCAGAGAGCCAGGCGGCGAGTCCCGTCGCGGCAAGTATTTTTCTTCCTCGATCGCGTTCATCACCGCGGCTAAACTGTTTTTCTAGTCTCTATCAGAGATTATTACTCGTCGCAGCGTTTGGCCCGGTCACACGCGACCGGCCGCGACAAACAAAATCACCGTAACAGCTGTCCTCCGAAAGTAATGAACAATCGATAAAGTACAAGTAATTAATTCCAGCAACGCGCCGAGCCCCAGAGACTTCGCGAAACTAATTCGCGTAATGGAATCGAAGCTGAAAAGTTTTAATCTCTTTCAGCTTTTAATTGCGCGAATCCTGACCGAATTGTGTGCGCGCGTTCGTTACGTTCTGCTCGTTGTTTAATATTTTCATCCGACCAAATAATCGCTGGGTCGGCTCGATAAAACGACGCGAATACATTTTTCGAAAAATTAACGGGTCCGAGTGGAGAATAGAATGCAGGTGTGTTATTTAATTAATCTATTAATGCTGCGAACCAGGTGATTTATTTAGCCAATGCAGAATTGTTACTTGCGTACACGTTTGATGTTACGTAAGATTATCACCAGTTCCTATGTTTTTATTAAAAATTTATTGATCGTTTGCAAAAATACAGTTGACTTTTGAACGAGAATTTGGCTCGCCCCGGATTTCTAATTACGCGCGGTTCTTAAATGCGTTCAGACGATTTCTGGATTCGAGTGTCCACGGCATTTCCGCGACGAGTGGGCGTATGATAAACGAAAAGAGAAAGAGAGAGAGAGAGGGGGGGAAGTAGGAGGAGATGGAGAGCGTATTTTCGGAGATCCTGTTGCAACATTCCAGCTCTCGGCGGCGCACGATAAAGTTGAATTGGATTCAAATTTAGTTCTGAAATTTCGAGAAGGGTTCGTTTGGCGGCATCGGGACAAGCGTGTTTTTCGCAGATTGACAGCCTTCCCGTCTCGGCTGTTTTATGGAAGTTGGATCAACTCTGTCGGTTTGCGGCGCATTTAGCTCGATTTAGTCTCTCGAATTAGAACGGCACGAGCGCGACGCTGGAAATCGTAATGAACATCCAATGAACCGCGCTGGATTCGTTAAAGGCAGAATATATTTCGGCGGTGTTCTATTTGAAAAGCTGCTCACGATTCAACCCCCTGCCGGATCAGAGATAAACGCGCTTGCCTGTAAGATGCTAGGAAAAAATAACGGTAGATTTATCTGACATTTGCTTTTCTTCTACACGCGAATGAGATAGGAAACCTAGCCTTTTAACTACCGGACCACTCCGAGTAATTGCTTTCGGATTCTCGCTTTCTATTTACTGTGACATCGAAGCTGCTTTTCTACGAGGCCTGTCCACATTTCTAATTGCATTATTCGAAATATCATTTCGAATAACACTTTGAAAGTAACATTATTTGAAATAATTATTTAACCTTTTGCACTCGAAGCTATTTTAACTGTAATTCTAAAATAATTTTTCTAACATATAGCATTTCCATTTTATAAGGTAAAGAGGTTATGTTCAATTGAAATTGAGTCTAGTAACTCATACAAAAACAGTTACACTTTTAATAATTTTTTAAATGCAAGTTTAAGTCATAGAGATCCTTGAACCCCAAATGTTTGCCGCGCGACATTTGATCTAGAAACGCCGCGCAAACCAAGATTATCCACGGTTCGTTCTCAATGGACCGCATCCTCCGGACTCGTAAACTTCGGTTTATCGGGTCGGGCCTTTGTGTTATCTTGTATTATCGGCGTTATCGGGCTAATTACCGAGACTCCGACGTTCCAGCGCACTTAATCATTGCCGATTGTTCTGCAGTTTTCTTCGGTATTCGAAAGCGATACAATCGGCCTCAACTGGCTAATTATTTGCCGTTTAATGAATTCCAATATATTTGTGCGCAGTTCATGGGAAATTTTAGTTTTATCCTATTTTAAATCCTATTTTATTTGGATTATGGAGAATATATTACTGAAAACAATACTTCACACATTTTCCCTATAAATATTACCTAGCTCTGTTTTTGTTTTTCCTGTAAATATTTCGAGATTCCATCTAAATCTGAGATAAGCGTGGTTCGAAAACAACGGTAACAAGGACGGTTTATTTTCCCCACCTCTTCTAACATCGTCAGGCTCGAACCTATTAGACACACTATCCAACTTCGTCTGGCCTCGATCGGCAAAAGCTCGAATGTTTTTAATCTCGGGTAGTCTGGCCAGCCCAGACAGCGTCCGAAATGAAAACGGCGTTCGATACAGAAAAACGCGAAGGTCTTGGAAAGCTCGTTTATGTAATTGCGAGGGGGGGCACGGTTCGATCGGAAAGCGAGAGGTGAGCGTCGGGGGTGGAAAAAGCGTGTAGAGAGCTCGGGAACCTGTAAGTAGGAGCGTTCGACAGAGAGACGAAGAGAGAGAGAGAGAGAGAGAGAGAAGCCCGCAACCGTGAAATTCTCTCGCCGCGTGGCGATTGCGGTGAAGTCGTTCATTGACTTCTCTCCCCTCGCAGCGAGCCCCCGCGGCCCGCGGATGCATCCGGATTATTCGTTCACGTTGCAGCTCCGCGGCCGAGTGCACTTACATACACACACGCGCGTGTGTTTCCAGCCCCCCCTCCGCCGTCTCTGTCTCTCGTTCTCTCCCTCCGGCGATTCTCTCCTTCCCTTCGTTGCACTTTCGTCTGGCTCCCTCCTCGCGGGGCTCGTCTCGGGTACACGTGCCCCCACCTCGCCTCTCTCGTTCCTCTTCGCGATGAAGGAAGAGGTAGAAGAAGCCCGAGGAGGAGGGGCCGGGCGTCGAAGAGCGCGGAGGAGTATGCCACTCGTTGGAAGAAGCAGGGCTCACCGCTTCGCGAACTTACTCGTGTTCTGCGTCTAGTGCCGGTTGTCTTGCTCGTCGAGAACTCCATTCTCCCGCGTCCTCCCTGCTCACCTGGATCCTCGGTCGAACAGGATACGCGCGTCACGACGCCAGGAGGATAGCTCAAGGTACCCGCGCGCCTTGGCCCTGACCTAGCACCAGCAATTCCACCGCGTTATCTACCAGTTCGTGAAATCGATCGACAGGATTCACGCGTTTTTTTTTTCCGGAGAAGAGACACCCCTCGGGGAGACAACAGTGGTCTCTCGGTCGCCTCGGCTAATCGACATCGTCGTGCACGTGGGGAAGCAGTGTAGTGACCGACCGCGGTGTGAATTCGTCCAAGTGCGGCCCGGTATATCGAGTATACCGGGGGGGATATCGCGAGTTGCTCGTGTTACCGGTAATTGCGTAATCGCGGGGAGATCGCCAGGAATGCAGGAGACTTGACGCGCTCTAGTGACTAGCCGACCGCGTGGGACTAGCGCAAGGAGGCGATCGTCGCCGTTCGGTTGGCAAAGCGCGCGAAAATATTCAGGCGAGCGATAACGATAGGAGCTGTCAAGTAGGCTGGAACTGTACCGAACACAGCGGCCAATCGGACCAACGCTCGCCCGACCGACAGCGAAGTCTCTGTCCAACGGAATTAAATAACTGGTCGCGTCGTCGATGGACGATCGCGGATTCTTGAGATTCCTTCGGGAACGATCGTGCTCTGCGAGAACGCTGACGACGCACCGTTGCAATCCATCGGCGCAGACTTCACTTTCACTCGCGGTTGGACGCGGTGTTGCGTCGGACATTTAATTTAATCGTCGCTGCTTCCTGATATCGTCCCGCGACCCTGCGTCGTTCGAAAAGAAATCGATAGGGGATTTAAATGTACCGGGGTGTCTCGCGGTTTTTACCTCGTGCGTGCGGAAGACAGGCACTACCTTGTCGTTTGTACTCGTCTGCGCATGTCGCTGATTCATTCAGAATTCTTGGAGCAAATTCCGCTACGATGCGGTATTGGACAAAAATATAAAACCCTTTGCATATTTCTATACATCATGGTATTTTAGAAAAAGAAAGATGTATTCTTTATATGTCATATATATTATATACAGTGTCCTAGACTGTGTATAAGAAAATTGAAGTTCGATGGAAATACGGGGCGCAAAAGTTATAGGAAAACATGTTAACACAAAATGTTGTTGATCAGAAAGAAAAAAGTACAAAGGACGTCTGGTTTGTTTATGGTTCTTCCAGCACGTGACAATAGTTATTCGACCGGGAGGGAACGTAGAAACGTTTCACTGCTCTCAGCAAGAACAGCGCGCATCTATTTGTTTGAGATAAGTAATGCGCTGTGGAAAATAATTGAACGATTAATTGAGTGCATCGAATAATTATGAAATCGAAGTTGTTATGCCGTGTAAAACGTGGCGAGAAGGTCAAGAAACAAGAACGAACTGGAAGACCTCGCGCCATAACAAAACGTGATAAGCGTGCAATTTTACGAGTCGCGTCGGATTTTAAGGGAACGGCGACAAAGATACGCAAAGCGTCTTATATTTTTGTTCACCGTTGTAAATCAGCCTAAATCGCGTTTACTCGGTGCTTGTTTTCAGTGGAATTTCATGATAGGTCTAAATAACTCCGAACGCGAGAGCCTACTTGGATTATCTGAAAAGTTCACGGCCCCTTTATCTTTTGGACTAGCTCAATCTTCTTTCACCGTGAAATCATTCCATCGTCACGATTGCGCAAACGTTCCTCGGAAATGTTCTCAAAGATTTTACTTTAATTTTATTCATCCAAGATACTCGAATTTTTCAAGATATCTTTTTAAGATTTATCGCAGTGAAACGATGTATAAATATTATTGTTTTTTCTTGAAGATTCTACTTCAATTTTCTCAATTTAGAATACACAGACTTGTCAAGAAGGTGTCTTTCTTTTTAAGATTTATTGCGGTAAACTACGCAACATTATTATTCGTCCCCTTGAACAGTATTTTTCTAAAGATTTTGCTTCAACTTTTCGTATCTTCGAGTACGAGAGTTTGTGGTTTTTCAAATTTATCACGATAAAAGGAAGCACCTCTGAAAGGTTGCTTACCGGAAGTCTGTTTCCTCGAGAAATACAATGGTCCTGTACCTGTTAGTATCGAGGGTTGCTTTGTCCAGCATTCAGCCGGTTAACGAGTTAACTATCAATAAAGAACTGTTTAAAGGGCCTTCGGACATTGTTAGGACTTCCGTTCTTTTTTCAAAAAAGGGAACAGTGTCCGAAAAGTTTGCGAAGTGAAGAGAGAGAGAGAGTGTGTGTGTGTGTGTGTGGTTGTCAATGAGAACAAAGAGGTGCACGCGCGAGCGCAGCGTTGAAGGAAGAGGACTAAACCGATGCTTGTTTTGTCTGTGCAGGGTTCTCTGTCGATCCATCCCGGAGGTTGCAGCGGCGGACACCATTATCGGTGAGTAACAGTTTTCGAATTGTCGCGGCGGGAATGTAGCCGCGCTTCATTCCGCATGCGGAACACGCGGTCGAGGAATGCGTTCGGCGACGACGCGCGAGGAATGCTTGGCCCCCCCTCCCTCCCTTCCTCCCTCCGGTTCGTCTCGCGAATCGCAGAGAGTCGATACGATCCGGCTGGATTCTACGTCGAAATCTAGAATACTAGCTTCTTCGAAAACTGAACAATTCATAAGATTTTGTGCTCCTCCGCTGTTTGAAATTCCTCCCCGTGGCTGTAACCGTGAAACTTCGGATACTCCTGGAAACGTTTCCAATCATCGTGCTCGTGCTCCGAATGCGATTACTGTTCACTTTCATTGATCACTTTCATCTTTCATTCACATTTTACTATTACCATTGATACCATAGAAACGGCGTAAACACGAACACGAGTAAAAACAAATTACTTGACATGTTAATTGCTGAACGTTAACTTGAAAATTTCATGCAGTGTGAAAGCCATTTAATCAATGGAGGTAAAAATAGGAAGTCAGAATTGATTAGGGGAAATATTATTTTAATTCTAATAAGATTCAGTTTGTTCGATATAATATAACGCTGTATTTATTAGAAGAGCCTATTCGTAGGGATTTCCGTGACTGAACTAAGAGAAGTTGATGTTTAATTGAATCGATACTTTCATTTATACTTACGACATGACGAAGAATTCGGTGAAACAATTGTTAGACGTAGCCGAAGTACTCCTAGTCAGCTATTAATTACGAAGCGCGTTGTGCTCTGCTATCCCAACTTCGGCTAGGAAACCGGCGGGTGAATTTTTGTAAAAGTACTTGCACCAGGAAGTTTCGGACGAAGCGGGAGCAAAGTTTGCTGGCGAGAGCAGCAGTAGTTGCCGCGTCTAAGCGTAGCAGAGAAGGCGCGGAGAAGGCGAGAGCCTTCGCCGCGAAATAAAACGAAATCTCGTGGCGGAGGAAAGGAGCAAGGATGCGGAGGGCGAAGGAAGGCGAGAGAGTGGTCAGACTGGTGTAACAGGACGTTACTCCTTGGCTGGCAAGGGCAGGCCTTGTATTATTGCTCCGTCCTCCTTCGATCCGCTCTCTGCGGCCGGGGCTTGCGCTCCGGTGTTCTCTAAGTCCTCCTAAGCGTGGAATGCCACAGGGAGAGACGACGGGTTAGCATACGGATAAAAGACCCTTCGCGGCGCGCTGCTGGCTCGAGGGTTCTCTTCTCACAGGGTCAAGGAACGCGAGCAATACTCTCTCGACTGTCTCGCGAATTTCACACCAGCCGAGATCGTACCGTTACCAACGTCCAACATGATTTACTATAGATAATCGCGACGGTCCCCTTCAAGGACGACTTGCCTGATGTGTACACCCTCTGGCTGTAACATGTTACCACTTTTAATGAAGAAGAGGCACACAGTATTAATTAATGTTGCGTTTTACATCGTAACTACAAAAACATCCGAAATTTTATATACTTATTTCCATTTTAAGCTACATCTTTACAGTTTCGTACTCGAGCTATTCCTCTTTGTCGTGAACGCATCAAATCTGTAATCAAGAAATAATAAAAGGAATTCCTTTGGGGGATGGTAATAGATGAGAAATCGAATTTGTTAGCAAGATAAACGAGTTTCCCGGCCTTTGCTTTTCCGGTCCAAAGTGGCGCAGTTTGCAACGGTCTCGTAAGAGTTCGCTTTCGAAATTTCCGCCGACTATGCTCGCGTAAGAAATTGTACCGGCTGTTTCCCAACAGATTCCCGGGGAATGTCGGCCACCAAGGTTCGTCTCGCAATGAATGAATCGGCGCTCGCGCGCGGGCGCGCGCGCCGCTAAATAAATTTTGTGCAGGCGCTCCCTCGTCGTTTCGCTTCCGGCTTGTTCGTTTCGTAGAATCTAATTTTAAGCCCGGCCGACCGGCTGAACGAACGAACGAATGGACGGACGGACGGACGGACGGACGCTGACATGAAAGCTCGTTAGATGCTCGTCTTATGGAAATAATTGAACCGTCAGACGCAGAAAACACGTGGTCGCGGATCGATTCCTCGGGTTCGTTCGACGATCGTCCGCTGACCGCCGAAATTGGCCGCCGTTGCAACCTACGAGTTTTCAGGGGATTTCCTCCCGTTATCCTAAGCTCTGCTACACCGTTTCTGGGAATCCGCAATCCTCGAAGAATCATCGACGGCTGCTATTCGAACCATCTGCCCGTCGTGTGTCTGCTTTCGTTGTTTCTCAATCCGTTTTCTGTCCTTTCTTTGTAGTTTGCCATCTTTTACTCGGATAAATTGAAGATCATTTTTTTTTAAATTTCTCTAATATTTAAATTAATCAAAAATACATCACATACGGATTTCGATATTCGCGTTCTAAAGTAACAAATTAATTCGTAAAATGTTCCTCAATGGACAAGTAGCCGTAACCGAAATTAAAATGAAAATTTAGAAAATTTAGAAAATTTAGTGAAAATTGAAAATTTCATCGAGAACGACGCAACCAACATTTACACGGTGCCGGAGCTTTTTTTTCTCGCGTCACCGTTCCCGAAAGATAGCAGTCTGTGAAACTGTTTGCACGTTCTGTCCTTGTACACTCGGCACGATAGAGCCCACGATAATTCTGTGTACGTTGCCTCCGCAGGTAATATTTCATTCCCGATAACTGTAATCAGAATTCGAAGCAGTCGTCGCTCTGTTCGCGACATTCACGATTCGAATTTCCCTGTGTTGCCTATTACACGTAAGTAGTAGCTTTCCCTAGAAAGCTGCGTTCCGAAGTTTAGCATCGTCGTGCGGGATAACGATGATTGCTACGGTTTCGAATAAACCAGGCTTTGCTTGAAAAAATGACAAGGGCAGGTAACGGAAAAAATTGTTAGTTGTACACGGCGAAAACGAGTAGTTTCACCTGGAACTGTAAACAGTAGGTTAGATTGTGTTCACAATAAGTGTTTATGCGATTTTCAATGCAAATAGGCTTGAATTCTTGTGTTAAGAAATATGTAAGTTTCGTACCTTTAGTTTTGGCATCTAATTTATTATTATAAAACAAAAATAATAGAATATTCATTCTCATCGTTTTTGGTCATTTGAAAAACTCCGAAAAACTAGACAACAAAATTCAAGAAAAATTTAAAGAAACAGCAAAGAATCCTCTTATCGTAGATTACGGGGGTCCATTAAAATTTATCTCCTCCAGAACCGACAGTAAATATTTGATCTGTTCAATATAGTTGCGTGTAATCCTAAGCAGTCCGACCATTCTGTCAGCATCGCCAGCTCTCGTCGCGAGGTTTTGGAACGACGAGAACGTTTGCTAGTTCGTTAGACCGCTTTGTGGTAATGTAAATAAAAAGAGGAGATCGCGAACGTCTCCGCAGTCGCCGATTGTCACGCTCCGGCGTCGCAGCGTGTTCCGCTTGGCTTTGAACCGTTCCGCGAAGCTCGAGGATAATTCCGCAACCGCGGGGGGGAACGCGATGGCATTCGGCGAGGAACTTTGTACACGACCACGACAAATGGGGCCCGAAGGCTCCGCTAGAACGTCTTCCTCGGCGCAGCGCAAATTAGCGTGGATCGAACAAAGCGGGGTACGCGGCGTAGTTACCGGGATCTTGTAGTCAGCCGACCAGTTCTCGTTAACACGTTCGCTGGGGACACACGCCGTGTTGATATTAATGAGAAGTTCTGTAAGGATCGCCAGGACAATAGTGTGTAATAGACGTCCGAGGACGAGACCACTCGAACGTTGATTCGGGGGGGACGCTTTAATTCGGCTGTCCTACGATCTTCCTCCGCATAATGCGCGAGCATAGAGATGAACTCATCTCGTCGCTCCGTAAATCTAATATTCCACTGTAAGAACGGACTGCTTTGTTAAGCGAGTGAATATTGTCTCGTTGAAGAAAACGTTTGACTCGACGGAGGAAGCGCTAAAGTTTGAAATTGCTTTTCGTAAAAGGCTATTTCAATCTTTGTGGAAGTGTATTGAAATCTTGTAGTGTTTATCCAGTACTCCAATTACCTATTTGAAAAAAGAGAAACCAATTTGGAGATTTGTCTTATAACAAGGTTATATATGTTACGTTATTAACCTCTTGGGCACTGAACACCACTATAGGGGCTTTCGCGGATGCCGTCTGGTAATTTAATAAAATATTTAATAAAATAAAAACCGAATGGATACGTAATTTATTCGAGCGCAGTCGGCGTTAATTGGGAAAATTGAAACGATATTATGTTTCAATATATTCGTAACACGGTATCGAGACGTAACATGCGAAGTTACTGTTGCCACTATTGTTGCCATTATTCGCTTTTTCGCGCGTCAGAGCCTTTTAGTATACAACAATGTGAACAAGATACGATCAAACGAGTATGATACGATAATGCCGCGTGTTCGAGCACGCGACCGAACAAAGCAATCTTTAGTCACAATGCGGGGAATTCGAAATATAGACGTGAGTCATTGACTGCGGAGGTTGATTTATGAATCCGATCGATACCGTTCCCGTTCTGCGCGTAGTCTCGCGAGTATACTGCAACGAAATGGTACGATGACGAAGAATTAATATCTGTACAGGTCACAACCATAGTATCGTATGTCAGATATTCGACAATGTTGACTTATATCGTAAAATGTAAAATTGGATTTAATCGCAGCTTCGCCTCGTTCGCTGTCCATTTTTCAAAATCTGTCAACGAGATTCGAGATGAAAGTAACAACCCGCACAAGCGCCGATAAAATCCGCGAAGGATGCGTAACTCGATCACACGCGACAAACGAGAGAGATACTATTACCAATTTCTCCGGCAATGCTAAATCAATTTGATACTGTTAATACGGACCGTGACGTCATAATCAGAGAAGTGCTTATCCCATTGAGGATCGCACACAGCGACACATGTCGCGGAACGCACGGAGCCCGACGGGTTTGCTCATTACTATAATAAAGAGACTTCAAACACCGGCGTTTTCTCCGCGCGCAGAGAATGGATCCTGTCGTTTGCATTAAAATTGCCGTGTGTCGACATCGCGGGCACTCGTGAACTTGTATTCCCGGGTGGTCTCTCTTCGTATTATCAGCGAATGCACCAACCGGTTCCCGTTTCATTACCGGGCTGCGTAAACCATCGCCCCGCGAACCACTCCGGCGAACGCAACGCGCTAACACGGTCGGGTGTTGACATAACTGTCTTATTTGCCCGGAAAGTGCGAGTCCACGTTGGTACTTCTGGTTTCCGTTTCCACGGGATCGTGGCGCGCGCAAGGATCGCAGACAAGAGCCGGTCTCTCTTTGTTTGCCCAGCCGATTTCAACTGTTAACGCGTCAAAGTCGTTCGTCGGCCTCTGTTTGCTCTCGTGCGAGACTTCCGCTAGCGCGTTTCCACGGCGCATGCGTCTTTCTATCGTTTATTCTATCAATTATTTGTAGATTTTTCGAATCAGGAACCGACGCTCCGTAACCGTCGAACAGCGAAAATAAAATGCTGAATGTTAATGTCAGCGTAAATATATGTATATATCAGATACAAATAGATTAATATAATAATAAATGAACTTGAAAATACCAGCCGGGAACGCAGAATACGAAGCTGCAACAAACAAAAGGAAAAGTAAGAAAGAAACTATTAGCCTGAGAAACGATTAGAATTAAGCATTGTGCTGCTAATGAATGCAACTGATGATTTCAGTTTCTATTAAAGGAGCATAGAAAATAAAGCGGGCGTAATTGCAAGCGTAATTGGTATCCAATTAGTTCTAGTTGCAGGATCGTATTCTGTTGATCGGATTCGTGTAAACGGCATTACCATAAGATACGATTTAGTTCCTTCGAGAGATTCCACGTTCGCGGGAACGAACGAGTGAAACATTTGATTTCAAAAGCGAAGTGTTCAGATTGTAACGAGCCAAGTTCAGATAGAAATCTAAAAGTTCGTTGTCGGAAACTCGGTACGTGCACGACGATCCTTCATTGCTAGATTTAAGTCAACGCGAAATATCGTCACGCGAGCGTTAATCGAACAAAATTAGATCATACTTATCGAATTACAAGAGAAATAATTCAAGGCAGAAGTTTCTTAAAATTTCTTATTAATTTTCATGGAACAAACGCGTTAAGCATATAGGTGGCCTCGTTGTAAATCCATTATGCTTTAAAATCATTGCAAATTATTTGTTAAGAAGATAATATTGCCAATAATAATACAAAAGATATTTTTTATTATGGCTACAAACAAGAATTGGGAACAAGGGAATTTTGTCCCTTTTACTCTTTTTCTTTTTTTAAATAATCTTGTTATTTTATTTAATCGTTTCGTGGTCGATATAGATACTGTTATCTATTGTTCGAAAGATCTTAAAATAAAGATACGTTTACAGAACCATAATTCTATGTTCATAGAAAGATGAACTTATCCTGATTTTGACATCTGAACTGTCAATATAGTCCTCGCTAAGTTTTATGGAAAACAATTGCCGTTCGCAGACAAAGTAAATGGAAAATGTAAGCGCAACTAGCTCTCCGTGCTTGTTCGATGAAATTTTAATTCGCTCGGCTGGGATCGATAGGGTTCCTCGGAGCTGTGATTGCGATCTGGTAAATTAATAATTTGCGGTTCGTCGACGGCCACTGTGCCTCGGCGTGTTTCCACGTACGCTCCGTCGACGGCACCGACGTAGCTTCGATCATTCGATTAATCTTCTGGTTCGATTTACACCAGGCGACCAGCAGCTGGCTCGTTGATCAATGGGGGAAACAAAAAGGTCGAATCCGTTGCTGCAAGTTCGGAGGAAAGCGTGTATCTGATGAAATTGCTAATTTCACGAAATTGCGTGTTTCTCAAATGGTTTCTCTTCGGTCTAATTTAATAATAGAGCAACAATATCGAATTTCAGTAAGGAATTATAAAAACGGGCGTAAGTGGAAAAGAAGATCATTAACTATTTTTTCCTATTAATTCTATTTGTAATACATTTTCTCGGTCCCTCCGAAATACATGACAATAGTTTCCCGTGAACGGTGTACTGCAAAAGTTTATCGTGTCGCAGCTCGGAACCGTTCCCGTCGGATTTTCAGGAAAATGTAAACGGCTGGTAAATATTCGCGCGAAATCTGCGTGTATCCAATCAGCGGTATCATTGATCACTCTATTTAAAGAAACCGATGAATAGCCGCGAGAGAAGCAGCATGACGTCAAGCGTCGAATTTCCCAGCCAACTCCGTTTAGTCTCGGGCGAAGCCAATAATCGGGCCGTCTCTGTTCACCTGGCGGGGCAGCATCGTGTCCTCTCGATTCCCGTTCGCATACTCGCTACTATGCTCTCGGCACCGCGTCGAATATTAGACGCGCGTGCTTGCTTTCGCGTGCGTTCATCCATATTCATATGGATTTTCCTGACTGCCGACAATTTCCCACCCCCCGCCCCTCCCGCCTTTTTGTCTCGTGAGAATCGTGCCGCGAAACGAGGGGTCGATCGCGATTCGTCGCCAACACGAATGAAAACGCGAATACGCGGAACAATTTGCCGCAGAGGGAGGGCGGGAGGGGAAAGCCGGTCGTGGAACGGAGCATTTTCGAGGACACGTTGAAACTGTCGATTGTTTGTCAAACTGGTGCTCTCTCGGCGAGCGACCGCCACCGTGGAAACTCTGTAGGAGGAAAAAAAAAGTAATCTGTAAATAAGCTTCTTCCCGTTAGCGGCGAGTTTGTTAAAAAGTTTTTCGAGACGTTCAAGCGAAAGAACGAATTTTGTTGGTAATAATTGGAATGGCACGACGGTTTGTCAAGTTGTTGTTTGCCGGACTGCGGTAGTTCATGCGTTCTCGCGGCGTCTCTCCGCGAAGATCGTTAAAATAAAGATGTAAACAAGTTGGATGCCGCACTGTACGGCTCTGTCCTTGCTGTGCGAGTTTGTTGTGCGAGATTCGGTTGTGATGATACTCGAGAACCGCGGGAACGGAAGACGGGATTTGCTTCGATTTCTGGATCGCTAATGGGAACCGTGTGTGTGCGGTAAACAATTCGGCGCAAATGAGGCCAGGAACGCGAACGAGATTACGGTTGTAAACTAAGGTTAAATCAATTGCGAGTATAATGGAGGCGAAGTGGCTTACGATGCTGCGTGGGAAACCCCCTGCGAGAAGCGTCGCGAAGAGTTTCGTCGGAGGGCTGGGCTCGAGGGTGGAACGGAGAGAAAGAGTCGGACGATAGAGAAACAGCTACGGCAAAAACTGCAAACAAGCTACTTTCGTCGCCGTCTGCGACTCGGATTTATGGTTTCTTCCGCGTCCACTTTGTCTGCTGGCCGTGCACAACTCTCTCCACCCCGTATGTGCACGTGCAGCAGGTAGTATTTGCGAATCTCTGTGACGACTTCAACCGAACCGAATATTCAGCGAAGGTGTTAGAATTTTAGACAGATGGGATGCGAGACTATTAATTACGAAATACATATATTTTAATATTAAACCTAACATGGTTAAAACGACCGGTTTCTAGTTTTAGAATATTACACAAGCTTTAAGAGACCTCTCTGTTTGAATAAATTACATTGCTGAAGAAAACGTTAGCCCACCGACTATAGCTATCGCGTCAAGTACGCGATTTCCTTTCGGAAAAATAGGAAGTGGGAACCCTCCGGTGTAGCACCTTGGAGTTCTAATGTTATTCAGCGACTTTCAAAGGGCGCTGGAACGTTTGAAAATATGACGCAAGTACTGGAGCGTTAACGGAAAATACAAGACGCCTTCTCCACGCTTATGCGAGATGCCCTTTGCCGGGCTCCCTGCCTTTAGTAGCATATTGTTTATTATTAACCGGTCAGGATCACGTTGGTCAAGAAAATCAACTCGTTTCCTTCTTACACCGTCCCAGTATACCTTCGCGAATAAAAGCATTAGTTAGCTTCTGTAGAATTAATTTATTTGTTATTGACGTAAGAATTATGATCTTTAGAGAGATCAACGAGGTATTAGATCATTCTTTCCACCCACGTGCAGCTATATAATTGAACAGATAATTTAGGCCCGTATATCTCTTCGCTGTTTATAATAAATGTATAGTAGCATAATTTAGTCCTCAGTTTTTCTTCTTAAGCCAAAACACTTTCTCATTTCATTTTTGTAATAGCCGAGGTAAATACTCATTTGAAACTCGTAGCGATCTGATCACAAAATCTCGGTTTATTGTATGGTAGCATAGAGATGCGTCTTGCACAGATTGGAAATGATTATCTGCGCCCAGGCTGCAGATATCTAACGGTTACAGGAAATCCCACCTAATACGCTGGAACCTTTCGCAGCGTAACGGGTCGACGTAACACAGCGCCAATTAAGTTGCTCGTTTAATCGGAATTAACGCGATGTTCACCGCTTATTGTTCGTTGACCTAATTAGATGGCCGACAGTAATGAAAAGAGAGTCGTGCGCTGTCGATGGGCGCCGCGATAGTCGTCAGCTTCTCTCGATCGCCTCGCATTCTCCCTCTCTCTCTCCCTCTCTCTTTTTCTCTTCTCCCTTTCGTCGCGAACAAGGGTCGAAAGTACCGAATACAGGCACACTTTGAGTTATCGTTGAGGAGTAACAGACTGGAAATTTCGCAGTTCTGAACCACGATACCTCTCGTTGTTCTATCTTAATGCAACCCGACGAACCTGAAAAACTACATGCCGGATCCGATTAATCACGGGGTCGAATACGTCGGTGCGAAATACGGCGGAACCGCCACGTATATTTAGACTAAGAGGCTTCGAGTTTTAAGGTCAACTTCGAGAAACTGTAACATCTTCAAAATTAGGTGAAATACAATTTGAAATACCGTGTTTGGATAGTCTTAGAACGAGTTACACAGAGAAATTATATATATAGTTATACAGAGATCCTGCTGTACTTTACAGAAATAAATTATGCTACATGTCTGAGTAAAATCACGGCAATACTACCGCATTATACGGCGACGGTTAGTCCTCAAAGGGTGTTGTATGATTAAGGAAATTCTTCGATAATGTCCGTTGAACAACTTCGAGCAACAGCAAACCTCTGGTTTTTACAGGGTGGGCCTGAATTGGTAGTACAACCGAGCAGGGGGAGATTTTATGTGGAAAGGTAAGAAACAATTTGGTATAACATTTTTTCATCCGACGAGTTTTTAAAAAATGAACGCCGAGCCAGCAAATTGCCTGAGAGAGTAAAATTGATGATTGCTCTTCTATTGGTCGCGTATTTCTGGTTGCAATCTCGCGCGCGCGCGACGACGACAAAAATATTGATAAAAACGCCGTATAAGCCGAGACTATGACAGAGACTCGAAGCTTCCAGCGAGACCAATAGATGTTGGGGCCACCAGCGGAGCATTCCCGGGTCTAGAGTAAGCGCTTTGTCTGTCAGCAAGCGGCATACGAACTTGATGACGCGCCAGCGCCGAATTCGGCGAGCATCGTTGTCACGCTCGCCACAATTATCCCGGATATCCGTCGTCTGCGCGACGCCGAAATAATTACTTGGTTTGTAACTACGGGACGGACAGGGTTACAATTATCTTAGCGACGCGTAACTCGGCTCGCATCCCCGGCTTCTCCTCGCCCCGTTCTCTTTCCGTCAGACTTCCGCGAAAATTGGAATAGTTTCGATTCCACGGCGGGATCGCGTTGCTCCCGTTTACCTGTCCTCATTCGATTTTCGATACGTTTCACTTTGTTTCACGACGCTACCCCAAGAACTTTTCCGAGACTTTCCCGACGTGTGTGCCACGGCTCCGGCCAACTTCGTTCGACTGTGTCCGACTTCGTTTGTTTATTCGCTTGCTCGACTTTCGTTGTCATTGTTGTCGAACTTTCCGTCCCAAGACAGCCAAGTTTTCATAGTTTAACTTCTCTTTTCTTTCCGTCGAACTTGGCGGGATCATCGATTTCTATTTAAATATAGCTTTTTGCCTTTCGGAGCACACGATAAAAGAGTATTGGCTGATTAATCTTGCGCAGTTAATGAAAAAGATATCGGGACAAATGGAGGTACGAATTAATTTTATTATCCCGCCTCGTTGCACGGATGTAAAATACATCGGCAGGATCGACGGGCTTTATTAACGTCATCCGATGTTTTATCGAAACAATTGATTCATTCAGGCAGCCTCGATGGCGCATAATTTGCAGTATTAAGTAAAGTGGAATATTTCGAAAACGTTCTGTACAATCTCTCGCAGGAATTGTTAACGTGGAATATAGGTTGTCTCTGTGAAAACAATGTGTCGCTTGTTCACGACTCGTCGATTCTATAAAGAATTATTCGGATAGGGATCGCAACATTATTCAAATAATAATACCAATAATATTCGACCGTGTTTGCGTTTACGTAATTACAAGAATTTATAGGAATACATCGAGGATCTGTACACTTTTAAATTGCTAGAATAATTCCTACAGAATCGAATAGAATATCCGACTAAAAAGAATTCGATCGTTATTCCGGCTAAACGTTTATGCGAAACAATTCGAAAAATTCCGAACTCTTTCATCGCGTCGCACTAGTCCAAGAATTTGCTATGACTAATTCATCCGGAGGACAAGTTCCAACAAAATTTTCCAGCAAACAGTCCGACGATCGTGTTTTGCCGCACACGTCGACCGCCGCTTCGCCGCGAAATAGTCGCGTTCTCGTTAGATTGCGACCCGCGCGGCCTGGTCGAATTTGCATGATTACGGGCGTCGATAAGGTAATTACGAGTACAGCGGCAGGCGCGATTAAAACCCCTTGTATCTGGCACGCATCACCGACGGAGAAAGAGAAAAGCAGGACGCGTCCCGCTGGAATGAAAAGAAACACCGGGGGGTGGCACAGAGCCGGTGAAACGCGATGGCGGTTGCGGATCACGCGACACCGCTGTGGATTAGAATTTATCGCGGGGCTGAATCTACGCCGGGGCAAATATTGAAATCGGGTTCGCTGGCGCGTCTGAAAAGGACGTCGGCCGGAGGGGGCGGCGGGGGCGCAGAGGTTCGTCGGGGCCCCGGGAATCGTTGAAAGGGACCTTCTCGTTCGTTTTTCCACTTTCGAGCGGGAAAGGAGATTCGCCTTTTTTCTCGATACCAGATATATTTCCTCGTTCTCACGGGCGTACCTTTTAATTATCGACGCGCCTTCGTGCCGGCCGGCTGTTAACTCGTTTGTGGCACGAGGATACATACATAAACTCTCCGTGGTCGAATTGTGTGTATTCGAGAGGTTTGTCTTTCGTTTCTCTTGGTCAACAGTGAACGTGCTCGGCCGTTGTCTTAACACTTTACCGATCGCTAGCCTATAAATCGGCTTTTTACCTCAATCGATGGCTTGTGAATCGGTTGTCATCGAACCAGCCCCTAATTCTCGCCCCCCTTTTCTTACGGTGGAAAGCGGCGGTGTCGCGAACACGCGTCGGAAGTTCATCAAGTTCGAATTCCCAGCTCAAGTTCAGCGAGTTCAAGCTGGTCGTCGCTCCTAATTGCGGCCTTTCCCTCGGCCGGCCCCCCCCGTGTCTCCCTGTATATATCAGCTCTCTCGGCGACCCTTACGAGTGGCGTGCGGACTGGTTATGGACTGGTTAGTTGATGCACCGCTGCCGGCAGTGGACTCTTCGGCGCCTCACGCTACCTCCATCGCAGACTCTGCGGCGTCCCCTTTCGACCACCCCTCCCTTCCAACACCCTCACGTCCCCTTCTCTTCTCTTCCCTTCCCGTCGCCCAACGCTCTTTTTCGTCCCACCCTCGGCCCGCCGGTCTCTCTCTCTCTCTCTCTCTCTCTCGCACCCCTTAGTCAGCCTTTCACGCTCGAACGGAGCCGCGTGTCGGAAAAACGAACCAGACGGACGCGGTTTTTCGCGGAACAACGCCGGGTTCAAAGAGTCTCCTCGCCGCTAGACAGAGTAATGGAATTCTCGAGACGGTCGCTCGATCATTCGAGCACCTTTTTTTAATCAGTGATTAAACTCTTGTCTTGCTCTAACGAGTCGTACTCGCGCATAAAAAATAATAAACTGGAGTTGAAAGGCTCGCGGTTCCCGTTTACGTAAAGTGAAACAATCGCGCACCTCTCGCAATTACGCGACGCAAAATGTATTACGAACGCGTGTAATACTTATTTCGTTGAATTCGCTCGATACGTTGCGCAACGCGGAACAATAATTCTAAAAGCGCCGCCGTTATTGCCGCGTGGACGATATCGTGATTAGAAATACGTGTTGAAAAATGAAAGAGCGTTCTTCGATCGGCTCGACCGACGTGTTACGTGGAAGAAACCACCCCCGCCCAATTATTTTATCATCCGTTTTCTCCCCGGCGAGCACGTCGATTGACTGGTTCGCCTCCTCCGCCCCTGTTTTACCTCTCGAGCAATGGCGGGACGGCCAGGAAACGTAGGAGGTCCTTGGGAGTTCGTGTCACGACAGTGCCCGGTCACGCACGCCGCTTGTTTGTTGAAAACATGGCGGAGCTTGTAAAAATAAATCATTTCTCCGGGTCCCGGCAGACGAGTGAACCCGAATGGATACTGATGGTCAGCCATAAAACCGGGGTTTAAACATTGTATCGCTCAATTCACGTTGCCGCTGTTGTCTTCTGGAACGTCTGCGAATTTATTAACCATTTACAAGAATATTTGTGTGAATTAAGATCGACGGTAGCGTCGGCGCAACATTTTATGCGATTCGCGATTAATGGTCTGCTATTGAATATTCGATTTCCAATTCCGATTGAAACTTCAGTGCAATTATCGCATAATCGCGGTTAACAATTAGAACCAATTCCGATTGATAATTATCGACTAAATCGTTGAATGTTTCTAGGCTAGCGATTTTAGTTTGATCTACGAATTGAAATCGATTAACTGCGGTCCGCGTAATTCTGATATTATAGAGAAGCGATTAATTAAACAATTGAAAACCACTGACCCGCGATTACCTGTAATTAGAAATTGCCGGTAACGATAATCGAAATGTTTCATTTGTTGCTCAGCGGTGACCGGTATATACGCGAATGCTTTGCTTTCATCGATGATATCGTTGTATCATCTTCTACTTTCATCAATATTCCAATTATTGTAAATCGTAGCGCATTAATATTTCTTAATCATGTATTTAGTGATGATTTATATTTTATATATTCGCAATTATGATAATATCGAATGGCAATTAGCGTTTAATTGACTGTCGTAGCTAGAATGCGGATATCATGAATTTATGGCGAAAATGAGTAATTGAAATACAGTACAATGGAGATGCCAGTAGAATATAAGTATCTTGTTGCACGCTTCTCAATTTATTGGAAATTGTCAACTCATTATTAACGGCTGCAGTCTCTTTGGAAACTGTGCTAGTTACTGTAATTATACCCTGTATATTGAATTTGTTTTCATATTTCGCTTGAACGCAACGCTTTTACGAAACAAGCAATTAATCCTTTGCACTCGACTGGTGACTGGTTATCTCCTCTTCTGCGCAATTGACGTAGACAATTTTTAGTTTGTATAAAAATATAGTTGTCATTTAGACTACGATCGAAATCGTTCGAAATTTCCAAGAGCATCCCGCGTCTCGGGTTGACGGAAGTTGACCGAAATTGGAAATCGCAAAGTGGTTTGCAGACGCATTCTCATCCCGAAGCGTTTAACCCATTTGTAACCTATGAGAGATCCATTTGGGAATTTGAAGAGACGACAGAGCGGAAAGTCTTACGGAATCGTTCGGTAAATATTTGATACTCGGCGTTTCGTTCGCGTCGCCGGTGTTTCCCGCTAGGGAAGAAGCACGGAAACACCGCCGACCGGACTCGATCGTTCATTCTTTTCGTGATCGATCACGGGGCGGGGGGGCACGGCGAGAATTCATCGAGTTATCCTACGGGCAATATCGACAGGACGAAAAAGTTTCTCCTTGTTCGACAGCGCTTTTGCCCCCGGGAAAATTGCTTTCGCGTTTTTAACAGGAAGTCGATAATCGGGGTGAACGCGGAGAACGAGGCGAGTAAACAACGTTGTCAAAGCGAACGAATTCGCCGCGGAGGGGGAGGGAGGACCGGCTATATTAATATTCATCGTGCTCCGAACGTTAACGAAAGAATAGAACCGCGAAGTGCTTCTCGGCGCATTTTCGGTGCCATTAACCCCTACCCGTACTTTAGCGAGTCAGACTCGCGATGAAGATTTTTGCCCAAACATGAATATCGCGAGTCAGACTCGCGAACAGATACTTGGGTCAAACATAAACATCGCGAGTCAGACTTGCGAACAGATACTTGGGCCAAACATAAATATTGCGAGTCTGAGTCGCGAACACATACTTGAGCCAAACGTAAACATAACAAGTCGAGCTCGCGGACTGATTTTTTGCCCGTTACGCTCGTGACTGAATGTTAGTTCCTCTCAGTACCTCGGAACAGTTAGACGCGATTCTTGTCGTTGCTGTTACGAGGCAGTTCAATTATTAAAATTTAAGAAACCCCTTCAAAATGCAAGGTACAAAAGTGTGTAGTGAAGGCTGTGATATTTTAGTATCGCGTAAAATTGACTGAAAGTAGAAGAAATATATACTCGTTGCGCTGGTGAATGAAAAAAGAAACACCGGCAGGGAAAAAAGCAAACGGGGCAACTGAAAAACAATTATCGGAAACGGTTTTACGACAGAAAGAGCGGCGGTGGGAGGGAGGGAACGTGAAGTATGTCGAGCGTAGAACGAATAATGAAGAAGATATTTTTCATTTCACTGCGAGTCGCGGATTCTTGGCGGTACGACTTTTGCAATTACCAACGTTCCGTCGAAACAATGACCCCCTTATTAAACTGACTCTCTAGGTGGAAACCGACAGCGCGGGTTCCAGATACGTGGTTTACGTTGTTATCAAACCACGGTTGATTCTTTCAAGCGTATAATCACGGCAACTTCTCTCGACGACTGTGCAACGAAGCTACCGTTATGCACCCGTGATCCACGGTTGTAACTGAATCAGCGCAGAATTTCAGGCATTCGGACGCCGTTTGCGTTTTGCTATTCTGACGGCTTTCACCACTTGGGTATTTGATAGATGTCACCGAACTGTAGAAACATTTTCTAAATAATAGAATAATATGGTAAAGTAATTTTAGAAAAATGTTTGAGAAGGTATCAGAGATAATTAATGAAATACTCTCGTCTGTGTAAAGTAATGTTTGAAGATTTATTTAACGTCACAGGGATAGCTAAAAGTGCTGGAAATGATTTGGCAATTCAAAAACCCCTAAAATTATAAAAATATCTACGTAGATCATTGATTTTAAGCTGACTTACTGAATTTACTACTTATTATTTAGTTTCAAATTTTTTAAATACTGGATGACCGATTTTTATTGGTCGAACAAACTACCGCAGACATGAAATATAAATTTCGATGTATATTCGTGTCCTAAAAAAAAGGATAATGGCGAGTACCGGGTGAAAAAGGGGACACCACGAGAGCCATGTTTATGGAGAAACCCGTCGCCGGGCGAAACGGAATCGAAATAGCCACTCGATTTAGCCGCGCCCATGGCCATTCCCTGGGCACCGCGGTTTTCGTGACGCGAGCCTCGTGTCTCGTGATTCTTTAACGAGCCGCGAACATACGTGGCCCCGCGGCCTGGACGTTTTTCTCGAGTCCTTTTTCTCGCCCGGCGTTCCCAGCGACCGCAATGAAATCGAAACGGCGAATCGCATAGGTCGCCGTACGCTGCCGAATCGCCATGGTAAATTATGAACGTCGCGTGCCGACCGGTCTCTCTCTCGAGTATATCGATTCGTCTGTCCGGGCTGCGCGCTTAGCTTTTTCCGGACGCTCGTCCGTCTTTTCAATTTCCAAAGCGTGTATCGTCGTCGTCGTCGTCGTCGTCGGGACCGTGGAAACCCGCCTCGGCCCGACCTGCATTATTTATCCCACGATTATACGACTCTGTCTTTCGCTACCGCGCAACAAACCGAGCCAGACGCTTCCGCGGCTTGAAAACTTAATTAACGGATTATAAGATTTTATTAAACGTTGATCCTCGCGATTACGCGTCCTTCGCGGACGTTGTTACTCTAATGCAGCCGCTGCTGTTTAGATCTTCAGACGCTCGCATCGAAGTATCGCTTCTGACGCAGCGTGTTATTATCTATTGCAAATGTTATTTGTCTGTGACTGGAAGACCAGGCGTCGGCGTCCCGTGACGCGAATCGTGCGGGATCGGCGGCGAAATGAAACGCATCGGGGATATGCGCGTCGCGAAGACGCGTCCGGCTAATGAAATGCTCGCGCCGTATCTGCGAATAGGAACGTTACGAGTAATTTAGTCGAACGTTAATTAGCATGTAACGAAGGAGTGTAGTGGGTCGAATCACGGGATTTTCATTGTTGGGCGGGCGCGTTCGTATGCGAGTCGCGCGTTCCCGATTCCTATGCTAAACGCGTATTATCGCGTTATAGCCGCACGAGCGAGCGTCGCCGTCACGTTCCGCTTCGTTTTCGAGGCGACGACACCGTACGGCCGAGAATTTTTACGCGCGCGTGCCGCACGGGGATTGATCGGCCCGCGCCTGGAAATTCCGTACGCGCGACCGTTCAGAGTAAACTCGCTTCGGCCGCGACGCATCGTGTATCGAAACGAGCGAAACGCAGGCCAAATTGCAGAAACGTTACGAATTATCCGAACGAGAGTGTGTTTCAGGGATTTTCAGATCGCCGACTGCGAAAATATCAGATTAATGGTCCGATTAACCCCTTGCACTCGAAGCCATTTTTACTGTAATTCTATAATCATTTTTCATATGACAAAATGCTTTTAATGTCGGAAAAGTGTAAAGATTATAAACGACAAAAAAGAAGAAACTTCAAACCCCTGGAATCGATGCGGACGATTTTTATTTCGAACGAAGACCTCGCGGTCCAATCATAACGAATCGAGATTCTCGCAGGCAAGAGGGATTATTCGAGTTTCTTTACGAGGGCCCCCGCAAGCTCCGGCGGTATCGGTGTTTTCGCTGCTTCGCGGCTATGACGTCATAACGTTACTCTCGTAATCTTATCGCGTTCCGGAGCTGGCCGCGCCGTCGTCGTTTAAAACGCGGGATTTACGACGGTCCTTTAGCACGCGTTTTATTGCCAAACGAGTTCTTGCGTAAGCTTTTATTAAGAGCCAGCAGACCACGGCTGGCTATATTAGAATACAGATAATACGATGTGCCACGATTCGGGGCACATCGATGCTCGAAATATTTATCCGGAGCGCTGGCCGCGCAATCTCGAGCTTTCGACCGGCAGCATCGCTCCTCGACCGTCTCGTCTCGTCTCGTCGATTCAAATACGAGAAGTTCCCGGTATTTTCTGTTCCATTGGACTCCAATGGGCGCCGAAGTTCCTGGTACAGCATTCGGCAACCTATTGCGCTATTAGATCCCTTAAGAATACCATAGTTACTGATCTAGTTTCCGAAGAACGAGGCCCCCAATGGCGACGGTGTATTTCAATTTCGACGAAGCCGTAATACGAACCTTTATTGAAACAGTCTCTCCTGTTCGGCTTGTAATTTATTTTCTAGACCCAAGGGAATAATTTTCCTATCACGATCGGTATACCTCGGCGAACGAAGCGTTAAAACCGCGCCCGGCTTGCGAGCCAACAATTCCTTTTGAACGGCTAATAGTTGTCACCTA
Organism: Augochlora pura; assembly: GCF_028453695.1. Lineage (NCBI taxonomy): Eukaryota > Metazoa > Arthropoda > Insecta > Hymenoptera > Halictidae > Augochlora > Augochlora pura. The sequence continues at coordinate 25,515,235 of NC_135773.1, forward strand.
CGAGCATGAATGGAGAGAAAAAAGGTCGGAGGATACTGCTTGCGTAACACCGTGAGCTACAGTAACTGCTGTACCACTGTTCGACACAATTCGTTTCGCTCGGACCATTCGAACGTGGAGTCTCATTGTTAACGTAACGGGATTATGGCAGGGTGGACAGGTATTACGAAAGATCGGGTCTTTTCTTACGGAGTGCAAGCTACGGTGCAGCAACGTTTGTCGCGCGAACGTTAAAATGCTATTTAACCGTAACTAATATACGTACACGATCGTTTATGGGGGTTAACGTTTAGCGATTACTATTACCGGTGGTAATACAGTTTTCGATCGTTTATGGATAATAAAATTTTCCGATGAAAAGGGCGATGAAAAGTTTTTCCTCCTTCGACAGTTTACGGAAAATTAACAAAGCCAGCCCGGAAAGAAATCGAGAGATCGAGTGTCGAAGTGTGGTCCGACCTCATTAATTACGAAGTTATTAAAACGGGGCCACTCGTCTTGGTCGGAACCACCGCAAACATAAGCTTAACCCGGATGATCGATGAGAGGTCGACGTTCTCCGAGCGACCAAGATACCTTGCGCGCCACGGTCGGTACAGTAACCGGAGTAGGGCATCATTTCAGCAAATGCTCCTTTAAACGATCACTCGAATAAAAAGCTATTTGTTAGCTGTGGAAGTTTATATAAGATACCAAAGTAATTGCTTACTGTTTGTATAGATCTAAATAGGTTATTTAAAGTTACCTAAATTTATTTTTATTAGTTATACATTTGTATACATTTCTCGTTACACCTAAATTAGTCAGCGCATCTGCGTCATTTATTTAATGGGCTAGAAAATAATTTATAACAAATCTAGAATTATAGAATTAATTTCCACCACAAAAATGCGAAGATTCGAGTAACAAATAGCGCGGCATAGAACGCGTTGATAAACCTCTTCACGGCTAAGTGTTGCATTCGATGTTGCAACAAATGTTACTTCTTCGTGTAATCCAAAAAATGCTTGTTCACTGGACGATGCTCATCCACGAGACACGCCACAATTTTTCGAACAATTAGATTTCATTGAGTAAACGGTCGTCTACGAACTTGTCGCGATGCGAATTAGGACCCGCGAGAGATCTTCCCCAATTTGTCGTCGGAGGCCATGCTCGTTGAAGCGAGATTAATTCGAAGATGGTCTAATCGCGGCATGAAATTCTGAGCACGCGCACGCGTTTCGTGGATTTCTCGTCACGCACCGGCCAGAGAAATATATCGCCGCCCTTGCCGAATTAATGGCCGTTTCCGTGCGACCGGGTCCGCAGTAAAAATACCGGAAGCGATATCGAGTCTCTCTCTGTGCCACGGGGGGAATCCTCGGATAAGTCGTCCGCGAAACCGGGACGAGCGTGTTCCGTCGTAAATACGTCGAGCGGGAGCGGTCGCGTTCCATCAGTTCTCCCGTAGTATACGCGCCATTAAATCGAACCGGCCGATTTAACGGACAATGAATTACAAACCACCGCCGCAAAACGGACAGTTACGCGGACGCCGGACGAGTTTATAGGTGTTTATTACGAATCGGACCGCGGCCGCGTTGTTTTCCGAATTCGCCCGGGCAAAGATCGTCCAGTTTCCCCTCCAATGGGACTTGTCGTCAGCCTGATCGACGTAGTGTCTGATCTCTACGATACAGAATTTCTTACAAATAGTATTTAAATTAATCGGTTAGCTGTGACGCCTACTTTTCAGCGAGACAGAACGTTAGTTTTAGTTGATAACATTAACAATTTTATTACTTATATTTACTTATTCCCTTGATATTAACATATACTGTATGCGTAATAAACGAAAAAAGATTAAATATTTATAAAAGTCAAAGTTTTTAAAGTATTTCAAGTTGGAAGAAATTAATAACATTTATATTTAACGAATCTTGTTAAAGACACTGAAGTCTGACACAAAAACGTGTACAGCACCTGTGTATTGCAACTGATGCAACTTTTATTTTGCATAAAAACTCGTAGCTGTCACTCTCGTAATATGATACCGCTGTTGCGTTTTGTTTTCGCGCTTCATTAACAACGATATGGATATTAGTATTCCCCGAAGCAGAATGAAATACCTTTCACCGAGCTAAATCCCCGCGCTGATCAAGGTATTCTAGCTCGACTAATTTACTTTAACGAAACTGTTCGACTGCCGTCTAATTCAGCCGCGCCGAATGTTTCCGTCGTTGAAGTATCGAGCGCGACGCGGATCGACGCTCGACTGGCGCGCATCGATTTAACGCACGTGTCTGATCGGAACGAGTTTAATTGAATGTCGATTTCCGTTTCTGTTGCAGGAATAATGAAGAGAGAAGCTGATGGAGGCGCTATGACAGGCTCAGGAGGACCGACAAGTCCTCATAAGCGTTACAGACAGGGTGACGATGAACTTCGTCTACTAATCCCCAGCAAGGTAAGGCGCCGCGCGACTTTTGCTTCGCACACTGTTGGATTATTCGGCCCGATTGCTGTGCCAAATCGTGCGATTTTTATTTCATTCGAATGTACCTTTGTTCTTATGTTCTTCTATACATATGCAAGTATTAGGGTTGGTAATACTGGTGAATTCGAATAAATGGTGGATATTATATAATATTCGAATAAATATTACACGAACTTGCTTTTGGTATCCATTATTCCGATCATTAGACAACATATAATCCCGCAAAATCTTCTCGGCGCGATTCTCGCTCAAGATTTTCGGGATCAATCGTGCGAAGCGTCCCGATCGTGGCGGCATTCGAATATCGGCGGATAGAGGAAACCGTCGGTCGAACGGATACTTCGAATTCCCACGGAGAATCAAATATTTAACGAGTCGCGTCTGTTATGCAAATCCAAAGGTATGGACGCGCGGTGAAACTGCTTAGAGTACTTTCTAACTTCTGGTGAAACTGAGCGTGTACTTTCCAATTCCTAGCCGCTTTTAGAGTTTCGAAAGGGATTTCGAACGGGCCGGGCGTATATCGTTCCGTCGACTAACGAGTCAAGGTACGCGCGATCGTTTCTGTCCGCGAAATTGGCAGAAGCGCGCGCGCGCGGCTTCGATTCGAACGAAATTGGCTGAAACGACGCGGCTCGAGGCGAAGAAATGTGATCCAGCGGTTGCCGTAGCCGCGAGCGGAGATAACCATCGACCGCTTGTCTGTTTTCTACTTGGACGTCGAAACGAGACACGGAAGAACCTTCGCCGACGGTTTCCCCCGGCCAGATAAGGCGCATAATGCATCCGCGTGTCTCTGCGAGTACTTTTTTCTCCCTCCCGCGAGCGGCAGCCACGGGTTTTCCGTTCGTTTCTTCGCACAGTGTACAGAGGCGGCATCGAAGCCTCGCAGTAGCACGTTCTTCCGGTCATTGTCGCCACGCTCGGCAGACCGTTATCGGGTTTCTTTCGGCTTTCTTTCGCCAGGGAAATTCCAACAGTTTCACGGATCTTCCTCCACTCTTCTGTCTGTCTCTCTCTCTCTCTCACACTCTCTCTCTCTCTCTTTCGAAACGTTGAGAGTCGTCGGTTCCGATGAATGAACTGTAGTTAGGCCGCGGGTGTACTCGATGCGACGTGTATGTTCGTGTTTGAACTCTTCGGACACAGAAATATTCGGAAATATCGAAACGAATCCGATCGACTCGCGTACGCGATCGAACGCGGACTCCGCGTTTGTCTCAACTCGCAGGAGGAGCGGTTCGACGCGCGTTTACAAACCGCGTTGAAACGAGCGAGATTCGTCCGCGTCGCGCGGCGCGAAAGTATGCTCTCGCTGCGGTCAGAAATTGTATTCGGGAATAACCGCAGCTTTAGAAGCACCGGAGAGGCAGTCGCGATATTTTCGCCGATGCATGCTCGGTTGGCACATATCCTTGCAAGTGCACAAGTTGCCACCGTGAACAACCACGGTTTGCTGCGAAACAGCCGGCGCCTCCGCTGCCCCCAGCGCGGAATATTCGAAATATTCTATGAAACCCTTCACGGTGAAACTGCTGGGCCAGTTGGACAACTGCTCTCGGATTCTTTATTTTACCAAAAACCTGGACAAAAACCCGATTTCTGTTGCAGAACCTGGGGGCCAGACCTCGGTTTCCCCGAAACTTTCCGTCCGCGTTAGAGCGGCGCAGTTTTGTAGAAGTTATTGTTGTACGCCGGCTGTTTCGCGTATATATGCAGGAATTAAATGCGAAACGGTGGTCGGTGGTTTGTTAACCGTGTTTTGCATTACTAGCTGTTGCTTCACGTATTAATTACTGTCGCCTACTAGACCGCGCGAAGGTGCAACCTCCTTTGGTTTGCACGACTCTGAGTTGCGCAGCCGTCTTTGTCACGGTAATATATCAAATAGTTTATTTGTGTGCCCATAATTATGAAAGTGGTCTAAGTGAAAAATTTAAAGATATTATATAAGCATAACTTGTAAAGGGCGCGTGTCCTTCTTTCACGCGTTTCTGAACTAAATAATAAGCACCACCACTGGACCGGTATCGGAAGAAATGCCACGAACCAGAAAAATTATTTCGAATTTACAATTAAAATGGTTCCGAGCGCAAAGGGTTAATACCGTCAGAGAATTGCCAAGAGAACCAACAAAAATTTGATCGACCAATCCAAAAGCTACCTTCTCGAAGCTCAATCTTTCTATTAGCCTTAAACTGGCATGATCCAGTCGTCGCTGCAAACTCATGGTAAGAACAATGAGTGTGCAATCTCCCCGAAAGGATCGATCATTGTTCCAGATCGCGTTCCCGTGAATGGCGAAGAAAAATTCAGACAAAGAGAACCCTTTGATATGGAATCTTTGATTGCGTTCCGGTTGTCAGGTTCGATCCTCCTCGCCGAGGATCCCGAGCCGGCTCTCGATCGCGATTCAGAGACGGTCGCGCCTCAGCGATTCGGTACAATGTCGATCGTCCGTTGGGCGGCGGCGCGACCACGCAATTGGAATCGCTGGAAAGAAAAAAAAGGGCCGCGGTGTGTCAGGGTCGATCCGGCCTTCCGATCGGCAACGCGGAGACCGCGCCGCCTCTTTTCGCAATTATTCCGAGAACCACACGGAATTTAATTATCGCTGGATCGCGAGCAGTTGTAAGCGTTCACGAGCGCGTACAATAGGCTGATCTTTAATTATCGTGGAGGTTGCGAATATTTGTTGGAATTGCTTTTAGAAGTTATGCCACGAAATTGTGTCATTTATGACGACACGTTCTTTACTGTTGTCGCGTTGGTAGACCGCTTCCGAATTTAGGAGACATTTCCCAAGGGTCAATAACGTGGGCCATAAATTATGGGGTGTATCGGGAAGCATAAAGAGCCGAAAAATAAGGGCCACCCTAATTGACAAACTCGCGCAAGCGTTCGCAAGCATTGGTAATCACGTCGAACCGTTCGCCGCAACTTATCGCCGTTAATCGGCGGAACGCGCGGCGCGTTGGCTGTCCCAGCGATCGATCGATCGACCTTCCGGCCTTCCGGCCGCGTTTTCTCGGCCGAGATCGCCTCGATTCCCACGAAAATTGATCGCCCCCGGGGCAGGGACGAAAAAGAACGAGCGAAAATGGAACGCGCTGCCGGATTAACCCCTTCGCCCGGCTTTTGTGCCGAGGATCGATCGCCTCTCGGCCTCCGCGCGCGCTTTCTGATCCCGGCTCGATCGCGACGCGCTCGCTACCTCGATGAAATATGGTTTTTCATCGATCACAGGACGCGGCCCTCCGGCGACGAGAGAAAATCGGCTTATAATCGGCCGCGGATGCAGCCACGGCGAATAAACAGCTTGCGCGCGAGAGTTCTTACGCGCCGCGGCTCTTGTCTCTTTTCACATCTCTTGTCTCGTGCTTTTATTTGTTGCGTCGAACGCTCGCCGTTCGTCGTCGTCGTCGTCGTTGGCAATACACGCGAGAATTTCGTAAGGTTGCCGAGAGGCCTCGGCGCTGGAGAAAGAGAGGCGGTCTTTGTTCGCGCGGCGAGTGCAGTGACGGACTCAAGGACTCTGGCGACGCACCTGTCGCGCGAGGTGTGCTGGACACCTTCGCAGAACTTAGCACAGGCTCTCCTTCTCCGTGAAGAGATCTTTATAATTCAGGCGATTTCGCAACTGTTGGTTTTTTTTATTAATACTACTTGCCGATCGAAATAAACGCTCTTGTATTTTTATTGTATAGAGTGGAATAAAACATCAATATGTTATATTTTATTATATAAAACAAACTATACTGAGAAAAGAGACTTGATAAACATAAGTCGAAAGATCGTCCGTTTCTGAGATATCATTGACTCCGCTACTCCGCGAGTCATCAAAGTCACCAAAGAGTCACCTCGAGCGCAAAGGGTTAATATTTAAGTATTCGAGTAAATTCAGGGACGGAATAAATATTAACGATCTATACCTTCTACGAAATGATATCAATTGAAAAATTCCTAATCGCGGTAACCGCGACGAAAATGGTACGGCAAAGGGGTTAACAACACAATCAAATTGTTGAAGACGAACGTCTCGATCTAAGAAACGAAACTCTGTCTCTGTTGCAGGTGGCCGGTTCGATAATTGGCAAAGGTGGCCAGAATATCACCAAACTGAGAAGTCAGGTAAGCTGTTGCTACTTCCGTTCGTCGATTACGCGTCCCGTCTTCTCGTTCTCTCTATTTCTCTCTCTATATCTCTCTCTCTCTCTCTGTCTTCGACAGAGAGGAAGAAGAGAGATAGACGAAGAAGACGAGAAACGTTTCGAACTGAAATGTCAGAGGCGCGAAGGAGCTCGCGAGAATAAACGTGTTAACGATGCACACGGGGGACTCGGCGGGGAGAGTCGGTCGGTCGGGGGGAGGAGGGGGAGGGGGAGGGCACGCTGCAATTTATTTTCACGAGCTCCTTGACCACGGTCTCGCACACCGACCTGCTGCGAGAAAATCATCGAGCCGCGGACCAATATAGGAGAGCCCGTCGATGTTCGCGATCCACGCGGCCGGGATCGATCGAACCCGCTGCGGCCTCCGATTACCTCTCTCTGGCCACTCAGGGGATGTTCCGAGAGACACGCGTGTGTGGATGAAAGTGTTCAACTTAATTCGATCTTTTGTTTTTTTGTTTCCCAGATCGTTAAGAGGATCTCTCTCTCTCTCGCGCGCGCGCGGACGTTAAATGATTCCCTATGTCTCGTATCGTTTCATGACTAGCCGTATATTCCACACGCACGTGCGAAACGCCGTCTCCGTCTCACGCACACATTTGGTTCCTGAATCGGGGGAAAAGTTTTCCTCGTCTTCCGCAATTCCGTTGACCTGCCGCGCGACGAACGAACCTTCTGTTCCTGCTTCTCTTTGTTATTATTATTTTATTTTTTTTTTTCAATTTTTTTTTCTTTCTCTCGTCATTACTCTTCTCTCTTCGTTGCACACGATCGCAAACGTCGATTACAAGACGGCCGCGCAACGTGCATCCGAAACGATCACGATCCCAGAGAGCGTGCTGCGTGGGCGTGCAACGCCGCTGCATCCCGACCCTGAACGGTCGATTAACGATGCGGCGCTCTCGAGCGTCGACGAGCAAAGCCCGTTCTCCACTTGCTCCGAATTCGGTTTTACGACCACGTCCCACCGGTCCAAACGTTGCGCGATTAGAGCAAACGGTGCCCGAAACGGTGAGATCCCACGCTGTCCGATTTGGAAACCTTTGACGTTCGCTGAACTATTCGCCTGCTCTGAACCGGAAACCTAAAGTGGCGCGATCATTTCTTTAGGGATACAGTACTGTACCGAAACTTCTTGGCCAGTGTGCGATAATGCTCGTCTTTCACTGTGCATCGATTTTGCGGTGCATTATTTAACATATCGTAATGTTCTTTGCAGAAATAGTAACGACACACGACGATGCATGGATTTAATTATCTAAATAACGTAATCGTATGGTATCTGAATTCATTATTCTATTAAATTTTGAAGAAATGTCGACTTGTTTGAATTGTTGTAATTCGACGGTCTATTTTCCTCTAAAAATGTTATCGATTTAAGCTCAGAGATTGAAAAGGCCTTTATAAAATCTGGATTTATAGACGACCACTTTGTTACGATTCAAATTTCAATTCGATTCCATTAAAAACAATTTCAATAAAAAAAATTTCAATCAAATCTCAATTTTACTATGACGAAAGAAATCATTTTCTGGCAGTTTTCTTTCAGCATACGGTAGAACACGAATTTCTGAGATCTTTCTATACGCAACACCGTTCGCGATGCCTTCAAACTTTACAAAACTTTGCAGAACTTTTCGAGCAGTGAAAACTCCGCCTACTATGCGCGTTCCGTAGAAAACGTTAACAGTCTATGTTCCGTGCCTGATATCAAATCTTGTGCCAACTGGACGTCGTGCACGCTGTCGTCCGTCGCTTCAAAACAAATTTAATTTAGATTCGGCTGAAAAAAGAACAGCTTACCAATTTCCAACAGTCCAGTCACAATATTTCTCTGCAGACACAGAGCTTCGCTTTACCGTTCTTGTCACTAATGGTTTTTTTAACACCGAGTCTGCCAAGTTACTCCACGTCCTTTAATTTTCCCGACGGCATACATCGAGTAAGAATAGCAATGTTTTTCTTCTCGCAGTTTTGCAACGATATCGACAGTTGCCATCTTCGAGTCAGCAATTTAAACTTCTTTCATAAAGTTGTCGATTTTTTTATTGATCTTTTTATTGATCTGAATATTTAATAGGAGAAGGGGATAACTATACCACGCGATGATTACGTTACTTTTATTACGATATTAATCGTTTATTACGATTAATACAAATCTGAAATATGTCAAATAATCTACGACGAAATTGTTGCAGAATGAAAACGAAGCATTATTTTTTTTATCAAACATACTGGTCGGAAACAATTAATTGTAACGTTAGTTTAACTATTCGAAATATTGCTAAAATCATTTAGCTGCAAAATTAGGCATAAAAACAAAAATAAAAATCCTGGTCATATCGGAAAACTGGTAAAATCTTTCCATTACCTTTCAAAGCAGATCTCGAAATGCTGCTTTCGGATTTTCGTCTGCGGTGCACCGGTCGGATATTTCAGTCCGTAAAGGAGGTTTCGATCGGTCAAACGGGCGGGATCGATGTCACAGATCATTCTATTCGGCGCTTCCGACGCATCGAAGCGTGGAAGAACGGGCTTTTACGAGGTTCGTCGCTCGATTCGGTTGCGCAACGCCGATTGTTTTCCACGTGGATTTCTTTCACCGTCCTTGAGACGCCGTCGAGAGAGACTCACCCTGCACGAACCAAATGGTCGAAGGAACGCCATAAAAGTAGGTCTGCGAGGCGGGTGACGTTCGTTCGGGCGGCGAACGAACAGAGAGGCGAAGACCAGTGCTCGACGATCCGCCGCGAACTTCGCTCGGGAACTCGGGTTTCTCGATCGCGAACGGCTCTCGCAGCCGTGGAACGGACACGTAGCGCCGAGCACACGCGCGCAAGTCCTGCGAATCCTTGCGAGCACGAAGCAGGTCACCGATTCCCGGCCGAAGCGGCCGCAAACGTGAGCTTAAGTTCGCGCCTTAAGGGCGCCTCGTCCCGGCGCGACTCTCGACTTAAGCTCGTGTTTCGATTGGCCGTGAAGAGAAAGAATCGCGCGGCTGTCTTTCGCCGAGAACCATCTGTCGATCATACACGCCTTCGTCCCACACACTATTCGTTTATTATCGTTGCAATTATTTTTTTTTTATATAAAGCCTGGGACCCATCGCAAGTCCGTTTCGCACGATAAAAGCGCAGGCAGGAGAGTGGATTCAGGCAAGAAATCGAGTGGATTTGACGTGGCACCGCTTTCGTTTAATTCTCCAGACTATTTTCCGTGGTAACCGGTCCCCGATGGATCGCACGCGTTGCTCCAATTCCTTGGCGACGGTCTCCGTACTATTTTAACAGAACCTACAACCTCTTTCTTTTTCTATGTCTTCGTTTACATAGTTCCTCGACTTTGGAAACGGAAGAATCAAGCACTGTCATCGTGTTTCGAAGAGACTTATTATAATGATTTTAGTAACAGAGAAAATAAAACTGTCGATCGGATCGCGATAACTCAGTTACATATATAAATACAATTTTCGTTAAGCAAGATTTAATAATATGATTTTAATAGCATCTCTCGCGCCGAATTCAAATATGCAGTCCGTTTTATTCTATCGTACGTAATCTACTTAATTTAAAGCAGGAATCTGCCAGTGTATTGACACTCCATTTGCAAACGACTATTGAACTCCGCTTGAAGCATTGCTGTTTTATTTGAAACCCCGAGCTTTCAGCGACTCGGAGCGAAATTACATCGAAACGATTCGAGAGAAAAAACGGATTCCAGATTCGAACTCGGCAGAAATAAATAGACAAGAATCGACGCGAATATTTCTCTGTGATAAAAATCGCGTTTACCAGAAACGGTAAATTTATATATATTAATAAATCGAGTTCGTTTCACACCTCTCAACATTTATCGTTTGTAGTTTCGAGTTGCTCGCGAAGGAATCGGATAATTGAAACGGTGCAATAAATACGATTCGAACGAGTAGGTAACGGAGGGTCGTCGCCGAGGTGACGAGCGGAACGGTGGAGCGGCGTTCAGGATGGTAGAGGTCGGAACTATCGGGATTCATGTGTCTCGGTGTCCGGCCGCGTCTACCATAAGAGCATCGGGGACCGCGTTGGAGATGCGCAAAGGCGACGATAAATATCGGCGCGCGATCGGCGAAAGGTTCTCTCGATGCCGGCCGGGTCGGCGCGCGTGAAATTAACCGAACGCGACTAGTCAACCCCACTCGATCCTTGGTCCCCTGGTCGTAAATAATCGGTCGACCGCGGCCATTCGTTTGGCCGGGTTTCCGCCGCCGCCGCCGCCGCGCGTCGCTGCCTGAGATTTCGTAGGTGACACGCACTCGCGCGACCCCAAGGTGGGATGGCCAGGTATATATATATATATACATATATATGTACCCAGAAGATCCGGAGAAAATCTCGCGGGGAAAAGCGCGGTTTCTCCTGGGAGAATCCTCTCTCTCACCGTGTTCCCAGACTTTCGCGACGAACTCCCTGCGGCGAGTCCGTCGTTTAACTAATGGGGAATCGTGCGCCGCTTTGGGGACTTCGATCATCGCGAAAGAGTTCCGAATTACCGACAAAGGTTTCACTGGTCCCGACAGGAAGAATCCGCCGCCGACAATGTTATCCGACAACAACAACCAATTTTTAAAGATATAAACATTTTAGCGAGTTTCACGTTTCTCGAGAAATCATTGATTTCACGGTGATTCAATTTTCACGAGGCGATGAATTTTAGTCTTTGCAAGTCTTTGCAATAACAGTATTTTGTGGCCTACCGATTGTAAAGATGTTCTCTCATTTATTTGATTAATTGTACGACTGCATACACTATATATTATTATCTCGATTATCAGCTTGAGAAACGCAGTTTATACGAAATTAGTCTCGAAGATAAGGAAACATTCGTAGTTCCCAAAGAAATGCTACAAGTAATAAATCGATGTCGAATATAGCACCTCTAAGAATCTAGATAAACGTGTTTTCGCGCGACTTTCTTTAATTGCACTCGAGACGTGGGAGATGGGGGATTTCGAAACGTTACAATTGGAAGGGAAGACGGTGAACGTTGTTGTCGATTAATATTGCTGCCGGTCAAGGCCCGGCGTGTCGGTGAAATCTGTGCCGGTGATTTGAATGTAACCCATGGAAGGAAAGAGCCTACGCGGGGGTCGGAGAAATATTTGCGAGCGACACACTTGGCAGGCAGGCTCGCCTGTTGCGAACCGTCCGCCGCGGAGACCAGCCACGCGGAGTAAGTCGCAGCGGATCGATTTTCCAATTCGATGATCGAATTTGGGCGAAGCTCCGAGAGCGGCTTGCGGGATTGCGCGTTAATTATTAAGCGTCCTTTCAATTAACCGTAACTCGAGCGACTTGGTTAGCGGTTAGAAACACCGCGCGCTCGGATCGCCGTTTCGGTTTAACCGGCTTCGATTAGCTCGGAATCGAGGGCGGCGGAACGGACGTCTTGAAAGGGTTCCGGGGGATGATGTTTACGGGAAACGTGGAAATGGCGGGGCTGATCCGAACACGGCTAACGTTTGTTCCGCGTCTCTCTTGCCCCATGCGAAATGCAACGAGATACGATTCGATCGGCTTCCTCTAATTAATTTCGTCCTTGTTTTAGCCCTAGCAGACGCGTCGATTTCTCGTTGCATTCAGACGACCTAGGTCACCCATTCACAAATCTCGTTGCTGCAACGACACGGATACGCACGATACGATAATAAAATCACAAAAAGTGCACGATTTCAAAACGGAAGAAGGAAATGTCTTGTCGACAAGTTGAAAAACTTATAAATTCGGATGTAGATGACCAGGATAATGTTCAGTAACACTGTTTTACGTGGATAATTTGTTGTCCGTTGTATCAACACGTTGTCTGTCATATTACAATATCGGAATCCCTTTAACCTTCTTACGTGATTTAACTCCTGTTCCAATATATATTCCCATCTCACTAGAGTGAGAATTCAATTTCGCGCCTCTTACAATCTGCCAGACAGTCAACGGGTTGAAACACGGAGTTTAAATTACCAAGACGCAATTAGATTGAATGTATCAGTGCAGCCTCGTGGGACGGGAATGACACAGCTCCGCCTTTTATTCCACAATCCGACAATCCGTTGTGCGATCGTTGCTGTGTCTCCACATGTGGACGCAAACATTCGTCGAACTTGGTACACGTCTTCCAATCCTTCAAGCCCCGTCGCACGCGTCGAACCGCAATCGACTCGTCGTGCTATTCGATCACGTTCGACCATGTTCGACGATATTTGGTCTCGTTTGACTACGTTTTGCCGACGTTTGCGAGCGTTAATCGGCGTTCGCCGGGATCCGGCAGTCGAACTTGCGTCAGGTCGCCGCGCGCAAACATTTCTCCAACCCTCGGCGCGGAACGGAGGGAAGCCGCGGAAGGGTTTTTTTCGAGCCGGCGATAGTAGGCGGGCGCAACAGGAAGGAAGAAAGGAAGGGGTGGTCGCGGGAGAAGCGGTCCGTGCACATATATATATCTACATATAAGTATATATATATATAGCGGAAGCGGGAGGGAGGAGAGGTGGGGGTTATTAGACGATTAAGCCGCGACATTAATCCAGCCGTGAGAGACGTGATGTCTAACTTGGTTGATGGTTTGTGCCCTGGCCCCGCCCCAACCCCGGCGTTGCCCCCCTGGTGTGTTGCCCTGCCGTTGCCCTGCCGTTGCCCTGCCCGGAACGACGGACCCTGACTCGATCGGCAAATGGACCACCCTACCAACAATCGACAACAACCACCAACCAACCACCAATGAACCAACCACCAACCACCACGGCCCGACAGTACAAAGCTTCAATAATTGTACCCGATTGCCCCGGACCCGAACGGTAATGACCAACACCACTACTTAATGTCTTATTTTTCTTTGTCTCTAATTACAAGAATACCTAAAGCGCCGATATAATGCGGATCGCTGTGCCGTCTTTTTTTTTTTTTAACCGAACGACAGCGTCCTTTTTTTCTCTTTTTCTTCTCTCTCGCTCTCTCTCTCTTTCTCTTCTCTTCTCTTCTCTTTCTCTTCACTTAATCTGTCTATCTCTCCATCATATTTTTTCTATATTCTTTACCATACTCTGTCTCATTTTCTCTATTTCTATTTTTTTTCTCTCCTTATCTGTTCTCTCTGTTTCACGTCCACCTTTTTGTACCTGTCTCTGCCTGTCTCTGCCTTGTCTCAAACGCCTGTGTCTGTTCGTACGTCTCTTACAAGCCTCTCTCAACCCTGTACATGTCCTCGACCGCCGCCGCCGACGTTCTTGTGCCATGATTCATCGCGAGAGTCGACCATGTCGCGAGCTTTTCACTGAAGAACACGCGCGAGCGCGATATCCCCGACGCTTGTTGTTCGTGACTACACCTGCCGCCAAGCGGTTGCATGTCCTCTCGCTCTCTATGGCTACCCGTCTCTTCCCCTTTTGATCGGAGATCACTCTTTTCCCCGTTTCGTTTTCTCTCTCTTTCTCTCCGTCTACCTTTCACCCGGATAGCTACCGCTCTCTCTCTCTCTCTCTCTCGTCTCCCTTTCTCTCTCCCTCGCCTATCTTTCTATCCCAGTGGCATCTACTCTTCGCGACAAATTGATGAGACATCCGTGGATTTTCAACGTTTCATAGAAGCGGTAAAAAATTCGAGATTAGATCGAATCGAAAATTTCAGTTTAATTGGAAAGAAGGTGACGAAATGTAACGCGCAGCGGTCGTGGTAAGTGCAAGAGCACCGTCAGAACGTACTAACTTATATAAAAATAATCGAATTAAATTGAATTAAATTAAATGAAATTCACCCAGTTACTTTTTACAGTCTGTCTACTTTAGCAAATACATGTACGACCCAATATTCGGCAACGTTCAAATTTTCGCCCAGCTTGTTGCTAAAGTAAACTTTTGTTTAAATGGTACCTATCCAATCTTATCTCCTGTACGAAGGGAATCTGGATGCACGGAACGAGATTGAACATTTTTGCGCAGAGCTGAATTTTTGTTGGGGAACGCCAAAAACTCAGGGGTGTGCTATTATTTTGTCGCCGAGTGTACGGTACCCCGAAGCTTTTACCATGGCTACAAATTGAATAGAAGGTCCGCTTCTGATTCTCTCTCTCTCTCTCTCTCTCTCCATCTCTCTCTTTCTCTCTCTCTCTCTCTCTTTCGCCGTGCTCCTCGGAATTCCCACGATGGGATTGCGCGCAGATTGAGAGGAGCGAATGGTTCCGAGCTGGAACAGGAACGTCGAGGTGTGTCCCCCGGGGGTCTGGGAGAATGATTATGACGGATGGAGCTGTGCCGGAGATTGCTCCCGTCCGAATTTGAACCGAACCTCCGAGCCAGACGACCTTCACAGGTGCTGCGCGACTCTATCTGCGAGAAGAGGGAAAGTCCCGTAGAATGACTAGCGTGTCGCGACTTTCGTGCAATTAGGTTTCGATCCCCGTGCCCTTCCTGTTTCCGAAAGCGTTAAAACGACGTCGATGCGGCCAATCCACGTTGGTTTTTCCCTGAACGTTTACTCCGTTAAACGGCGAGCTGTCGTGGCGCGCCTATTTGCAAGCATTAGGGGAGGACACCGGTCTGATTTTTTTTTCTTTAAGAAATAACTAAAGTTTTAATAAAATACTCAGTTAAAGATTTGTTCATTAGTTCAGCTTTGTTTTTCAATTTTTTAAAAGTAAAAGTCGTCGGAAAAGTTCTTTTCGACTTGTAACATTAATCTTCCAATCGTCACAGTTGGCAAGCGCTGAGAAATAAACAAATTTTAGCGATTAATAATCTACAGTCTATCGTATAAAATGAAGCATACGTGTTGTCGAAAATTTCCATAATCTTAAAAGTTTGAAGTAGAATTTCGATATTTGAACTTTAAATGCTTATAAAAAAGCAAATAATATAGACATATGAATGATTGTACATTACATTGTAAAATACACTAGGCAAAATATACTTTGGCAGAATTCGCGACCGCCGCGTTGAAGAATCTAGTTTCGAGAGAAATATGAAAGAAGTTTTGGAACAACTTTCCCCTCTGATAAAGTAATTTCGATTCGACGGAACTGTTCTACGCACTCGAAACTTTCGGATAATAAAATAACAAATCGACTTTATTTCGGACGGCTAAGGTCGGTGTCTCTCTCCCCGGGAACCGAGGAAACCCATTTCGCTCGGTAACTTTTCTTCCTTCGTCTCCCCTTGCTTCTTTTCTAATTGTACGTCGAACTAACACCTTCCTCCTCGACACTTTGAGGACTTCCCCCGCGCAACGATCGAAGCAAGAAAGTCGAGCACGGTTCTCGTTATTTCTTGCGTTCCGGCTCCTCCGGAAGCTTCTCGGCTGCTTCTTGCGTCGAGGAGACGGTTGAAGAAGCTTGGCTCGGTTCGCCGTGGAGCCGGTCGAGACATCGGAGGTGCCGACGTGCCCCAACTAGACACGTTATTGTGTTTTCATGGGCTACGAGCACGTGCGACGCTGGTAACCAAAATATGATACAGTGTCTGTATCGTTTGCCCGCGCAAATTAACCCTCTGCACTCGAGTGGCGACATTAAAAATTGTTGCACCGTGTTTTGAAATTATTTTCATAGACGTCGTCGAAGCTTAGAGTTGAACGATTGTTAAAATTCTAATGGTTATGTGAGTCGCGTGGCTCGATTTCATGCGAACCGAATGCACTTTGTTATACATAAGCTCGCAGAACATTTGGAGAATTATAGTATCATTTGACTCGTCTGAAAGCCTAGTTCGCTACACAATTGTCCCATCTTGAATGACACGGTATTACGTAAGCCCGTTCGTTAATTTTATCGAATGAACACAGATACAATTCCAATACGTTCCACATATGTTCAACCGGTACTCCTCTATTCACCTTTCTTTATCTTTCGAGTGAACTTTTCTCTTCTGCCTATCTGTCTGTCTATCCATCTATCTATCTCTCTATTTATCTATCTATCTATCAATCTACTTATCTATTTATCTATCGACATATCTATTTATCTATCTTTTTATCTATCTATCTCTCTATCTATCCATCAGTCTCTCTATCCATCTATCTATCTCACTATATATCTCACTATCTATCTATCTCTCTATCTATCAATCTACTTATCTATTTATCTATCTTTTTACCTATCTATCTGTCTATCTATCTATCTATCGATCTATATATCTATCTAACTGTCTTACTGTTTGTCAGTCTGTCAGTCTGTCCATCTATCTGTCTATCTGTCTGTCTGTCTGTCCGGTTCGTCTGTCTGCCTGTTTGATTGTTTGTCTGCCTCTGTTTTTCGTTTCTCCTTGGATTGTCTCGCGCGCGGACGACACTCTCGAAACACCAAACACAATCGCCGAGGAACCACACTCACTCGTTCTATGTCGGGGATATGTACACCGTTGTGTCTCTTTAATCTCTCTCTCTCTCTCTCTGTCTGTCTCTCTATCTCTCTCTCTCTCTCTCTCTCTCTCTCTCTCTCTCTCACTATCTCTCTAATTTTGTTGTGGCTAACACGGATGCTAATCCGTGGAACGAGGCAGCAGCCGATTCCACGCTTAACGTCTCGAATATTATCACGCTTACTTTCTAGGTACGGCCCTGTCACCACTGACCACCTTGGCAGAGAGCTGCCGATGTGATTAACGAAATAGTCCGCAAGTCGAAAGTCATTACCGTCCCAATTCGCAATGCTCGCGTTTCCCGATCTCTCTCTCTCTCTCTCTCTCTCTCTCTCTCTCTCTCTCTCTCTCTCTCTCTCTCGGACATTTCGTTGCCGCGCGCCGCGGAATTCTCAACGTTTTGATTGTTGAGAATTTGGAGACATTTGTTAATCAAAATTGGTTTTCTTCTACAACCGAAATTCTGTCTCCATCGTGGTTTTACCGATATCTTTAACGTTTCGAAAACTGTAAATTGTATTTTCTTTTTCTATAATTAGAATCACCCTGTTCAATAATAGATTAATAATATAATAGTAATAAATTGAAGATGATACGTTGACATTTAAAATATTTTAAAATATCTTTACTATTTCCAATTGCGATTATTCAATTTTTCCGCAAATGTATAAAGTCCGTATTCCTTCTCATTTGTTTCCTTTTTACCAGCAGTTACGTTGAAAAAAATCTTCTCTTGTCTGTTTGGACAAGAAACTACGATCCGCAAAGATGCGGAGAAAGCGGGTTTGCGAAATTCTACTTGTCACCTCGTCAATGCCACGTCTCATCTCCGTCGACCGTTAATTTGCCCACCGAAGCGATTCACCGAGGAGAGAGAATTTCATTTAGCGCTCTCTCGGAGCTTGTCGATCGTTTCAGCGGTGATCGAGTTTATCGCGATCGATCGGCTCGGCTCGGCGCGGCGCGGCCGGCAACGAAAGGGTTCTTCTCGTATCGATGAACGCGGCGGACCACGGGCATCGAAGGTTCCCGGCCCTTTCGGAAGGGGTCTCGCGAAGCTAAAGTGTCCGACGGGATTTTCGCGAGAGAGAATATCGTAGCACGCGGCGCGGGACACTTTGTCGCGAATTTTTCTCGTCGCCGTTAACTCGATCTCGAAGCAATTAAGAATATCCCCGGAGCGGGGTCTCTCTCTCTTACCCTCTCTCTCTCTTTCTCTCTTTCTCTCTCTATCTCTCTCTCTTTCTCTCCCTCTCGCAGGGAGAACACACTCGGATACTAACAAGAAATTTATCTTCGTTTCGGGACGTCACGTGCCGGGGCAATAAATTTTTTTATCACCGACTATAAAAATCCTCCGGTCTGGCCTTAATGCGATTTCTATTCGCGAGCGGACGGTACGTATCCGGGGAACTTAACGGGAGAAGTTTCCCGCGGGAAGTTCTCCCCGTATCGCGCGGCGCCGTCTCGCGTCGAAATTTACGGTGATTCCCGGGTATAATTCGATCGTTTAATCGCGACGGAATATTACGCTACGAATTTTCGCCAGACCTCCGACGTTTGCCCCGTTTCGAGTCCACGGGATGGATCGTCGATCCGTACGAGAGTCCTCTTCGTCCGCGAACTTCGTCTTCTACCCGCGCGTATCGAAACCCGAGAACCGGGGCTTGAAAATTGTTCGAACAATATATAATTAATCAAATTTAATAACAAACGGGGGCGAAATTTGATCTTGACGCCTACAGATTTCCGGTTGAAATGGCTTCGAACGCAAAGGGTTAAAACGACGATCGTCCGTAACAGTTCCTCGGCTGAAAAGCCTTTATAAAATTGTTTCGAGTACTTGGACGTATATTGCAACAGTTTTCGAGCCCCGTGGAAAACGAAGAAGCCTCCTCTTCGGCCCAGCACGCGACAACGAGCCCTCAGGGTTTCGCCGAGAGAAACGTTAATTTAGCAATCAAGTATATCCACAGCAGCGGATCGACGCGCGCCATAACGTCGACCCGCACCGATCCGTCGTCGTCCTTCTCCGCCTTGGCGCTTTCCTTTCTCTTCTCCGTTTTACTCGTTGGACCTCTACTTTTCTTCTTTATTTTTTTTTTTTCTTTAAAAAAAAACTCCGCGCGAAACGCACACGACAATGTCCGGTCAGCTTCGTTCACGAGGCGCGATGACTTTCGACCGTATATCCCGTGTTCACGGCAAAGCACGCGAATCTTCTCCGTTTCGTTTCAGCTTGTTTTCTGTGTGTGTGTCTGTCACTCCTAAAATATGGGGGCAAATTAGGGAGGACTAGTTGGTGATGGCCGCTTTCACGGTTTTTTAGAAGCCGCGCGCCGACTAACAAAAACCGTTCCCCTCTCGCGGGCCGCGCGTCATCGGGCCGGGCCCGCGTCCGATGATCGCGTGACGACGAGAACACGTGCCAAGGGAGAACCCCGTGATTAACCCTGTGTAACCGTTTTCAAAGGGAGGTTCACGGAACCTGCGGACCTGCGACGCCAGCTACTTCGCGCCAGCGAACTCGATTCTGAAAATATTATTTCGATCGCGCGACGAACCGATGTTGCACAAATTGGTGGAGTCCCAATTCGTAGACGACTAATCGTTCGATTAATTGTTGTTCATTTAGTTGCGGGTGTCGAGAAGGAAATCTCGTTATCGTGAACTTCGCGCGGGTGTAATTTACATTTTACGTTCACGTTGTAATTGATGACATTAATGGTAGGAATATGATAACGCGCGGGTCCATTCGAAGATTATTAAACGTAATGCGCGCCAACGGTGTTCTGAAATTGTTCCTGCCGAGTTCAAAATATAAATAAATGATATTCGATAAGATAATGGAAATGTTTCGCCTCGGTGTACAATTTGATCGTTATTATATGAATTAAATGCAAAGGGTGACTTGTCAATCGATTAACGAAAGCCCATAATTAACGGAGTAACATTGTTTCTCGCTAATGCAATTCTCTGTAATGAAAGCTACAAGAAATATATATTTAAAGACTGAGACATGTTTGGACTGTCGGTGAACGTGTTCGAGAAACAATTTTAGATGGTAGATAATGTCTTCAGAATCGTCAGAAGTAGCTGGTCTCTTCGGGGGTTTCCAGGTTCGACGAAAACGTCGTTTATAGAACCTCGACGGTTGACCCTCAATTGGTAGGGGGTGGGTTATGGAAGGCGTCGTGCGATCGGCCACGACTCTGACATCCGCGGAAAACGTATCGTCTAACCAACCACGTGACTGTCTTTCCGTTGACACCGGATTAACCTATACGACGGCCAATGGAACAACACGGATTAACCAACCACGAGAGACAATAAAGTCGACGTATTGTTCTTGGCAGGTGTATTAGCTTTCTGTGTGCCTGGTTCGGATTCGAGAACGCCCGCTCTACGCTAGGTACCGCGACGACGTACGGTGCACAAGGTTTCGGGAAGACAGTGGATGTGTACACCCATTGATTGTCTATTTCTTTTCTCCGGGGGCTATTGTTTAACTGTCCTTCGCCGACCCACCCTGTCAATTGAGGGTTAACATTAACAATATAACCACCACGCTGTAATCGAAGAGAGCCGGCCGAGCTCGCGAGACTCTGGATCGAGTTTCGAAGTGATCTCTCTCTGTCTCTCTCTCTCTATCTCCCTCGATCTCGGTGAAAGAGAATCGAGGAATAGCGTTATAATGATAGGGAAACGAAAAGAGTGCTCGATTCAACAGGAGGATCGCATTGCACCGCGCGAACGTCGGCGATGTGTTTAGAAATGTTGCTACGGTAATCGATCGGAAACCGAGCGCAGAACGTGGGGGCTCGATCCTATTTTCTTCGAGCACTCTCGAAGCCGCAGACGTCATCGTGATTAATCGAATCGCGATCAGCGAACTGCACAGTCTCTGCCACGGTTCTCGCTGTCCTCTCCTTCGAATCTTCAATTATCCGCGAAACACGGCGCGCCTGGCGACAAACTCCTGGATACTTTCGGCAGCTTCTCGCCTCTGCTCGTGCGTCCTTCGTGCCGCGTACGTGTAGGAACGCCAGACGAATTGAAAGTCTTGTAAACGATAAGAAAATGTAAATGGTTTCCGTCATTCGAAAATTGCAATTATAAAAATCGATTCAGTCCAGGTTTTTTCTTTTTTTAATATGTAGTTAATTGAGTATATGGTAATAGTATTATTAAAAAATTATGTTATTTACTTATTATGTTATATAATTGACATCATATAGCTCTGCTTCTTAATTTTAATATAATTGAATAAAATGTATTTTAGAAAATTTTGCAAGTTTTTAACTCGGTCGTAAAAATATTAATACAGAAACACTAAAGTAATATTTATCTATCTCGTTCAGCCAGTTCAGATAATCAAGAGATCCTACTTTATTAACTTTATCTTTCTCTGGCGTTGCAATTCCGTACGACAATATAAATCAAGAAACACCTTCCGAAAACAAAGAGAGAGTTTATTAAATTGAGCTGTTGACAGCGACGACGGTCTTCGGTTACCAAGAAGCCGGACGTATTGTTCCAAAAGACAGAACGAAAAGAAAGACGTAGCCACGAGATATCTGCTACGGAAAAGATATAGCAGATGGTGGGTGGTGGGGAGGACCACCTCCGAGTTTTGATTCGTGGCCCGGCGTCGTTTCCGAAAGTTTCGTGTTTATCATCCGAGGCACCCCGCGGGAAGTTTTTCCACGGCTCCTCGGGAGAGCGACGCTTCCCGTCGTGCCTCTGTCCGCGTGCTCGTATACACCCAGCCGGTCCTAGAAAGCGAGAAGCTGTCGATCGTTTGTAAAAGAGAAACGGCGAGGGCCGCGTGAATTTCGCTGCCGCGAAGACATTCTGACGGCGACGAGGAACGACGATGGTTCGACGTCTAGATATAAACGGAATCGGTTCGAGATACAGGGGGTGCGGTAGCACGCGGAGCTGTCGCTACAGGAGCCAGGTGAACCGCGGATTTCGCGGTTAATTCTTCGCGAAGAAGAGGACTCCGTGGAGATTTGACTTTCGCTAAAAAAGAAAGAAAGAAAGAAAGAGCGCGAGCTCTCTGTAGCACGCGATCGCAGCCTCGGCGAGGACCTGAGTAACTGTTGGAGTCTTTCTGATTCTAGGGTCCTTACTATCAGCTCGGATCTGACCACCGTTCTTCAGGTGTTGAACGAGGTCGTACCTAATCTCGAGGAGGTGAGTGTTGCTACCAGAAGAGGATCATGCGAGAAAAGGAATGACCCAGTCGTGAGACTTTTCACCTGTTCCCTTGCGAAACGGAAACTTTTTAAAAAAAGTTCATCTTCGTCGTTGTCACTTGGACACGACCGCTTGCTGTTATCTACTATAAGATAGTCCGAACTAAGAAGTGAAAGGTCCATGATTTGTGTACTTCCCTCGCTGTCTTCAGGTTAAGAAATGTCTAACATTAAGCTAAACTTAAACACGAAAAAGGATATATATATATATAAAAAAAAAAATATAATATGTATTTATATATATTATATAATGTATATAAAAAGGATATTATAAGTCCAGTGAAATGTATGAAACCAGATTTTTTCTTAGCATCGCTTAAAAATTAAAACGATTTATCGAACCGAGATGTTAGTGATATCTATACGATTTTTATCAAATCCTCTTGAAATTATGTAATTTACTGTCGTTGATCATCGGTCTCATACTTTAGATGTTCATAATATTGGTCTGATTACGATTTTAACGAAACTTTGTGAGGCGGCTATGAATATTTTAAACTAAAATTGCTCTTTTAATAATTCCTTGCCGAATTCTTTGTTAAATCCTATGATTGTTTAATCCTGTGGAGATCCTGGATTTGAGATCTATTCGTTCAACATGGTTTCATCGACTATTTCTAAATAGCCTTTCTAAATAAATTCTGTAAAAATCTGCCTGACGAAAGATAAGTTTCATATATTTGCAACGGCCTTCCAATGCAATTACAATTCAATCTACGTATATGTTTAGCATATCGTTTATCAAATTGTCTCGAGAAGTAGTCAAGTATAGTGTCTCCACAGAAACTCAAAAGTATTTAGCGCCCACACATTATCAAACCGTAGAATTGTGAAACAAAAGGAAACGTTATTTCGCTTAACCAACGCAGCCTCGATGTAATGTCAACTAGCGTTTGCAATAAATCTTTGAAATTAACAAGCACCCACACCCAATTCCGCGTAGCTTATCAGGAGAAGATACAGGCCCAGAAAAAGTCGTAACAATCAAAGAGGAACGAGTTCCTTATCAGTGAACACGATTGACAATGCAATTTGCGAAGCGACTCCAAGTATCCCGCCGCTGGACGCGCTGATCAAGGAGACTCGTTAGTTCCCCGAATGCGCCGAGTGTTTCATAAAGCGTTGGTTCGTATCGTTCCCATTAATCACGGCGAGAGCAGCTCTTGTTCTCGATGCGGCGTCGTCTTTGCGAAGCACTCGGATGTTCGAATTTCCTGAGACACGAGCCCCGAAGACTACCAGAATAGCGCGACGATGGCGGCGTAGAACGGCGTAGAACGGTGTCGAACGGTTCGCTAACGGTTCGAAAATAATTTTCAGAACGGATCACGCCATGGCAGCGATGAGATCGACGTGCGCATGCTGGTGCATCAGAGCCAGGCTGGATGCATCATCGGCAAAGGAGGGCTAAAGATCAAGGAGCTCCGCGAGGTGAGTCATATACGTATAATTCCTCGCGGTCGTCGTGTCACGTTCGACGCGCGCCAAGGCCCCGCGGAAAGTCAGAACTCATCCGCGGCGCCGATTTATCGGGTTCTTTTTCTTTTCGGGGACGTCGCGCCGCGCGCAGCCTCTCTCTCTTGTTCGCCGATCCAGCATAACTCGCGGAACTGGGTTAAACTCGAAATCGCCGGTATTAAAATCGTCGCCCGCGGTGATTCGCCGCGGTGGCTAATATGTCTGGCATTCAACGGCCGTGAAGGCAACGTGTGGATATTATGCTGTCGCGCTTCTCGATCTTGCGTCGCGAGGCCATCGCGATCCTCCGGGCAGCGTGCTCGATCGGGATATCCAGCAAGGTCCGAGATCGGATCGACCGATGCCAATTATGAAATTAATTAAATAGCCGCCGGTGTGGTCGAGGAAAATCCGCGAAATCCGTGCGACAGCTTGCCGTAACAAGAAAAGTGATGGAAAATCATTGCCCGCTTTTTAGGGAAACTGGAATTTCGGGGGATTTCTCAACACCCGTATTGTCGCTAAATTTAACGGCCGGAGATCCCCGATTTGTTCCGATTCGCTGGAATTAAGAAATGGGTTAAACTATGAACCGCCGCGCGCTCAATGGGCCCATACATGCAAAGCAAACGAAAACGACAATTAAGTCGCTTTTAATTAGCGATCTCTCTCGTCGGGTTTTCGGGGTGGGGAGGGGTTGGACGGAGATTTTACGTAACAACGGGAGGCCGCCGGGTCACGGCGGAATATGCAACGTGGCCAAGTGGCTCGTTACGTTTTCGCGTTCAGAAGAGGCGAAACCGAACGATGCAGACCTTTTGTCCCGGACAGAGTCGCAGCAGCGAGCCTCCTCGAGTCTCTCGGTGACTTTCCAAGCTTTGTCGGCTCCTCCCCTCCTCCCCTCCCCCGTCCGCTCCTCTCGTCGCTTCATCCCTCGATCTTGACACAGTCGCGGGTCTCTGGGTTCGCGGCGCACCTTTGCCGACGACACGAAAACGACTGGTCACATTGAGATCGACGGAACGGATCTCAACGACGTTGTTTTCATCGGTTATTACCGTGACTTATTAGTCGACGGAGCTCGTCGCGATCGACGTTCGACGATACTAATTTCCGAAGAGGCTTACCTGCATTGTTATTAACCCCTTAGCGTACTGTGTTGAGTCTGACTGCACTATAACAGATAGGTCACCAAAAATTTGTACTATTCACATGAAATTTTGGAGATCGCAAATACCTGACTAGCACACTCGTTCACGCCGGCGATTGGCTAAATTAAACTTAAATAATCGCTGTGCAAATAACAGTTTTATATCTCCGTTAATTTGAAAGCTTCGCAAACGTGTAGCTGATTTTGTTAAAAATGGAAAAAGAAATGATTTCTTATCGCTTTTGGATGCTCCTTGTCCGATTCGATGTCAGACAAACATTGTTCAGCTATCGTAGAAGCATACGTCGTGACCATACAAAATCCGAGTATACCGATATCGAATCCAGCGTGACCACAGCCTTACGCTGTTGCGGGGGGAGGAGGAGTAAGAGGAGGAGGAGGAGGAGGAGGCAGCGCCACGCGTCGAGAGGGTCTGTATTCTGTATCGGGGTGAAAAGCCGGAGAAAACGGTGCGCCGGCGATAATGAAAGCGGCCGCTGCAAACGATGCCGGCGCGCCGGCGACCCCTTTCCTCTCCGCCTCCGCCTCCGCCTCCCCTCTCCACCCTCCTCCCCACATCCCCCGGGCAGCCGGAGGAACGAAGACATGGCACCGCCACTCGGCGACGTCGCCGCTCGTTTTATTTCGACTCGCAGCCGGAGTGGGGGTGGGGGTGGGGGCGACTTTATTGATTCCTTTTTTCCCGTGTAACACGAAGATTTCATCCCTCTGGCTTGCGCCTTGCTCTCGGAATCATTTTAAAGGGGTGGTTATCGTCTTCAACCCTTCCGATACGTTTCTCGATACGATATTCGCAGCCAGCGCGGGGTGGGTGTTCGTCCCGCGCCTTTTGTCTCGCGTGCACAAACCCCGATGCAACAATTTACCTGTCCCTTAGGCGCCCTCACCCCACCCCACCCCCGCGTTCGAGAAGTTTTATTCGAACAACAAACAGCTGATACATCCCCCAGATTTATTTCTATGTAACGAGTAATGATTTTATTCCGAAGAAGTATCGTTTCTTCTTTTTCGAACAACTTCTCAACAAAAAAGGTTATCGTTCCACGATTGTTCGACAACATTCGACAAAATTCGACAAAATTGCTCGAAATGTTGTTCGAATAATATATCCAATGCGCTGCCGCGCGTCCCTTGCTCCTTCGCGACTATTGACGTAACGATGGCGAGATCTTACGCCGCGGTTTCGCGATGCAGCAGCCAAGTCTTCTCTTTTCCTCGATTACGGTCTCGGTTTTCCGACAAATTCGCGGCGAATTTCCCGGGGAACAAAGGAAAGTCGAAGAGCATTTTCCCGGTTCGGTTGCGGGAGGGGGTGGGGGTGGGGGGTGGCACACGCGGTAAGGCGAACGACGTGTCAGCTCGGCTGTGAACTTAATCCCAACTTTAATGGTCTCGCGGTTCCCCGATCCGTTTTCCTCGTTTTCTGGCATGTCTCC
Organism: Augochlora pura; assembly: GCF_028453695.1. Taxonomy (NCBI): domain Eukaryota; kingdom Metazoa; phylum Arthropoda; class Insecta; order Hymenoptera; family Halictidae; genus Augochlora; species Augochlora pura. The sequence continues at coordinate 25,541,587 of NC_135773.1, forward strand.
GCGTACACCCTCTCTCGTGCCCGACACTGTCGCCGATCAGTCTCTCTCTCTCTCTCTCTCTCTTTCTTTCTCAAACTCGTCTTCTCTTTCTAACTCTCGCCTACCCTCCTGGCCCGCCGTTCTGTCAACAATAACCGACGCTATTTCGGCGTTCTCTCGAGCGCCCTTAACGCGTGCAATATTTCGAGTATTTCGGCTCAAGAGACGCTACGTCTCGTTTATTGTGATACCTTCCGGAATCCCCGCCGCGGGATATACACCTCCGGCCACCACTCGAAGCAATAAACCTGGTTGTTTGCGCCGCCGCGTCGCCTTTTTCCCCAACTGATTTCTCGATACGCGAAACACGAATTGGTTGTTCCTCAGGACCGTTAGGACCTCGGATTAGGAGACAAATGTATGTTCTTCGATTAACCTGTTATGTTCTGCAAGCTGTGCGTCCACGTCCAAAACACGACTTATTATATTATTCGACTACGTCTCTGTGTCGACAGATACGATATTGTTGACTCAATAATCTTTACATTTAACACACGAGCCTTCGAGAATTAGAAGGTCAAGCATTTGTCTTCGTTATCCCAAAATAAGAAACCGATTGGAAAGATAGCACTTACGTTACGCGTGTATAATTGAAATTAAATTCGTCGTCTTAAATTTTTGACCGCTACTGTAGCTGATCGACATCGGTCGAAGGAGCCTGAAAACCGGTCTGCTGTGTCGTGCCTTACCGTTGAAGTTTTACTAATCGGGGCTCGGTGTCCCGTGGAAATAATAGAGAGCGCCGGTCGATTCGGCGGGTACGCACAGCCGATGATTAAGCGCGCACGCACCGAGAAACCGGATGGCCGCGTGTTCCATCGGGAAAGTGTGTTTTCACACGCACGGCTGTACGCGCGTGCACACGCGATATATCCTCCCCTCGGAGTAGCCCGGTCGCGTTGAAAATTCGTTTCTTTTTTTTCTCGATCGACCATTCCACACGATTTCATGCGGCGACTCAACAATTCGTTTCAACATGCGATTGACTGCGAATATAGATCCTCGCGGATCAATCCATAGAAATCGGGTGCCGAGCAAGAGTCCCTTTGTTCCGTACCAAACTTTCGTCGCGGATCGAATGAAATAATGACGGTCTCGTGTTTTACTAAATTTGGTTAATGTCAGCGTGTCGTGTTACATAAAATACAGGAAATTGTATTCGCAGTTTCGTGTCCTTTCACGAGTATCCGATTCTCACGAATAAAATAAGAGTCACTGTAAAAGGGAGGTGGTATCTTGTTCTTCGGACACCTGGAACACGTTCATGGTGACAATGATTTCACATTTGTACGTTGTTGACGTGCACGGCTATTATATCTGTTTTAAAAAAAAAACAGACAGCGCAGTGTTCGTTAAGGTCAATATTTTCCTGTATCGTAAAAACTTACTAAATCTATCTCACACAGAATTTGCTAACCCTTCGCACTCGAAGCCAGTTCAACTCTAAATCCATTTTGATATTCCACAATTTTCTAGAACCAAAGAATTCGTCGGTGACTAACGCGTTCGATTCGTCGGGACATGTTTTACGTGCGTCTAAATAATTAGTCGTTGCATATACACGGCGGGGGTGGGTGGGTGGGGCCACGGCATCGCGAGTTTGCGCTCACGTGAAAATTAAGACCACTCTTTCCAGGGAAGTTCGAAATTAATTCCGAAGAAAGTACGCCGGATGATTATGCGCACGCGATGCCTTTATTATCTGGCGCCGGTGTGTTTTGTCTGCGCTCGATAGCGAACGCGAAAAAAGAACTACCGGGGACACGAAACGACGCGCGCGGGCATGCCGATTCTATCTGCTGCTATTCGCGGTCTCGCCCCTCGTACTTAACGCGTGTCGCTTCTAGACCATCGTGGTAGACAATTTGCATGAAACGGCAGCGCGTAACGTTCCAAGAACTAAGCAATAATGATACATGGCGTAACTAGAATTCATACGATTGTCGCCGCGGTTATGGGGTTGTTCGTTGCGAAACCGCAACGCAGTTGCAAAAGTGCACGTTTACGATCTAATCGTAATTATACGAATCAACGATGTTCTCTATTAATACGCTGAGACTTTTTAACAAAAATGTGCATTGTTTTAACAAGCAATGGAGTTAGTTCAAGATGTACATCTTAGTTAAAGATGTACATTGTGTAGATTGAAAAATAGCGAACATCTGTGAGAACGTTGCATACCCAAAGCGACCATAACCGAGCCAGACGATGTCCATCTATTCCACCTTTGAATAGACAAATAGTTGGTCGAAGTTGCCCAACGTGCGCTCCGGATCTAGTAAAACTCGCTGCGAGGGACCAGCACGCAGGCCAGAAATTTCGAAAAACCGGCCGCCTGCCATTCTTCGTGGCACAGTAATATCGTGCGAAGTCCCGGGTCCCTTCGTCCACCGCTGCGAAGGTAAAACAGACGCGCTTCCATCGGCCTCTTTAATACCGGGGCTCCAGGTTTTCTCGCGCTCTCTCTCTCTCTCTCTCTCTCTCTCTCTCTCGCGCCGGCAACATGTGTTGCTACGGGCAGTTCTCGAGGGTCCATGCGGCACGCAATCCGAACAGGTGCTAGCGAGCCAGGTAACGGACGGTTTCTAGCAGCTGCCACGCCAGGTGCAGCCTTGCCTGCGCCTCCTCTCCGGACGTCGTGACACGCGGCAACAGGAGCTTTTCACGTGCCCGCACCTTCTCCTTCCGATTTCCCCTTGGCCTCTCTCCGTGGCCCTAGGAAACGCGCGCTCGCTCGCCCCCTTATCTACGCGAGAGAGTCGCTCGACAATTTTCCATTCCCTTTATTTTTTTTTTTTTTGCCCCCTCCGTTCAGGGATACCACCGTGTTCCTGGAAGGTTCCGGACCCGGGTCCTTTGTGACCGAACGGCCAGGTGACTCTTCGTCCGGCACGGAGCGCTTTCGTTTTCACAGATAGGATTCGTTTTACAGCGGTGCCGTGGGGTTGACCAATCGCCGTGCCTTTGATTTCCATTCAGGCACGATTCACTTTATATTTGTCGGATAAAGCTCGTCAAATATTTTTAGTTGCTTTGTTATGCTCGGAAACAAGCACGCGGTAATTGACCACCCTGCGGTTAACCGGTATCCCAGTTCAGAAATTAGGTTATATTATTTCGTGGTTCGAGCTATCGCGTAACATTGCCAGGGGTTGTTCATTATTTCATCGATTCGATGGAATCGATTATCGTTGTGGCGCGACTATAAGAAAACGCTCGAAATTACGGTGGATACGAACGAATCAGCGTTTGCGGTCCAGCGGGGTCGCGGTCGGCTTAACTCGGAAAATTTCGGAAATTACAAGCCTGGGAGAGGTTCTCGGAAACTCGGAACCCGCCGGAAGCGCGTGTCCAACCCTCCGGCTCCCCCCCACCACCAGTCCCGCCGCAGGCCACGCAACTTTCCCTTTTCCCGGGGGAGGGAAGAGGCAAGGCTCGAGCCACGGATGCAAAGCTGCGCACGTTAAGACCCGAATAATGAAAAGCAGCCGCGGGTAATTCCCTTCGTGGATGAATGAAAGTGGGTGGAGTCTGAATCGCGACCGAAACGGAATCAGGGGCGCATGACAGTCCTCGAACCCTCTGCCTTTTCAGTTCTCGGCCGGTCGTCCGCGCGAGAAGGTCTTCGACTTGTCCTCCCCGGCCTCTCTCGCGGTGCTCCCTTTTCCGCACGAAGCTCTCCTTTTCCTCTCTCTCAGTTAGATCTCATCCCTCCCCTCGCGTGTCCCGGAGAGTTCATCTCGTCGTCGTCGTTGTTGTTTCCGTGCACACACACACACACACGATGACCAAACGACAGATATCCGGATTTTCGGTGTTTCTCAGGATTTCTCGCTGCCATCGGTACGTAACCTTTTTTTTTTTATTATTATTCTTTAAGGGCCCTACGTGACTCGGTCCGGGCCGTAGTCGTTTAACTTGTTAATTGCGCAACGTTTCTTTGCATCGCTCGCGTGAGCATAATTCAAGGTGAATAGAAACGGTTCGATCGCGCTCGTTGATAAGACACGCGAGTCCACGCGTTATTTATCGTGATAGAAGCATTGTTGCTAAAACTCGAGGTAGAAGAATACGAGCAGGTACAAAAATTCCGCTGCATACAGAGACCGGTCGAACGTGCGAATTTTCACGAACGACTCGCGATATGCTGGCAGAAGCACGTGCGCGTCCTGTGTAATCTTTCGCAGCTTCGTATATTCTTCCTTTCCTTTCTACCCTCGTTTCCTTCCCGTTGGTTTTATTCTCAGTTGGTTTTCAAGTTACGTAGTTCGAAGTTGGAGCCCGGCTAAAAGAGAGGAGTTCTTTAAGTGATTTCTTTCGGCCGGCCCTTTTGTTTCCGCTGTTGTTGTTGGCCGCGGCTCCTCGGGTCGGGAAAGTTTTCGCGAAACAGGTTGTAATTGGACGGGCCATGCTTTCCGTGTCCCGTTGTCGGGCTATCCGGTTGCTCCTTTTAGCTCGAACGGTTCCGACTCTCTCTCTCTCTCTCTCTTTCTCTCTCTCTGACTCTTGGTTTTCGCGAGCACGATGCCGCAATGCCGCGAGGATCCTCGCGAAAGCACGGTCGAAAATAGGAACAAAAGAGCGTCCTTCAATCGAGCCGTTCCATTTCGTAATGGAAGAAATGACCGGTCGGAAAAGCACCGATCAATTTGTCCTCCACTTCAATTAACCTATATTCAACTTTTGCTCCGAGTCAGTTTCTTGTTTATTTAACTAGCAATCGTCGTCTTTGCTTCTAGTTCTCGGTAAAACGGTATTGAAGTTTGCTCAGCCGATTAGCTGTTACGATTCCTTTGGGAAAACGTGTACCCAAAATTATATAATAATTTTATAGTGCGTAACCCAGACACTGTATACAGTTCTCTTCATAATAATTACTTAAAAATTGTCGCATTCGTCCGTTTTATTTCTTTTCGGGCTCCGACATTCCAAACATCGACGCACGAATATATTTTCGTTTTATTTGAAATTGCAATTAAAACGACACATTTTTGCGCATCGCGAGCAACTCGAGCACATAAATTCTTGTCGTGCAGTTTCGGTGAAAGAACGTGGACGGATAATGAAACGTTAACAACCGGTGGATCGCGTATTTCATACGGTTATTATAAGAACGGATGCACGAAATATAAGACAATGGAAACTTGAGAAGGATTAGAGAACGCTGCTTCATTCTTGTTCGCTTGACAGGTGAATTGCATCAGAAAAGTCTGATCTTGCATAAGGATTCGCAGACTGGTTATGCAGTAGCTCTCCATGATTCATAAAGTTCGAATCCGAGATATTGAAATCTCCGTTTTGCATAATAAACAGCGCGTTCCTTTTTAATTTCGAAGCGCGATCGACGATTAGAGGAATCGTCGTACAAAAGTCGACGAAAAGGTTCTCTGAAAATCTCCGCGAGATCTGTATCCATAAACTTGGCCTGAACTGTCGTTTTCGCAATTAATTGAAACACCTATATTAATGTGGGCTACCGTTCTCCGTCGTCGTCGAGATTAGACTCGTCTAATTTGCCTCTAACAGCGCATGATTGTGGGTAATTCGATCGAAAAATCAGCCGGTTAACAGGACGAGTTAACCTGAATTCGCGGAATTTATGTAACTCGCTTCATTGCCTCGAACGAGAGACGATTTCTCTCGGGCAGAGTAGTAGGTGGCGGTCTTCGACGTGCGAACGACTAGGGAGTGGAAGCCGAAGAAGTGGGCAACCACGGATTCCCAAGTGTTTCCGGTCGAGGCGTCGTGAAAACGAGCGCGACGCTGCTCCTTTTACCGGCATCCTTCACGGAGGGCCGCCGATGTTATCGGTTTCCTCTTCCGGGGGGAAAGCGTTCTCGTATCCAGGCCCCGTTTGTCGAAGCTTATTTAAATTCGAGCATTGAAACAGATTTGTTTTCTCGGCCCTGTAAAAATATACACGTGACAGGAATGCTCTCGTCACATGTTCTCGTTAAACACTATTTCGTACAAGGATACTTCATTAATTATTCTCAATACATTTTGAAATATTTTTACCCGGGTCTTGTCTCGTGTACCAGGGATGATGCGCTTCGCCTACTTAACCCGCTCGACTCGCTGCACCCGCTCGGCGTCTCGTGCCGGTTCGACGCGCTGGGGAACAACTCGAAATAACAGCCCCGCGGCGATGTCGTGTCCGCGATCCTCTCTCCTCGTTTCTCTCGCGATAATTATATAATGCCGGCACGTGGCGGAAAGTCGCGCCGCGGTGACGCGGCGTTAAAACCGCTCACGTGAGACCTCGCATTCCCTCCTCCCTCCCTGGCACCCCCTCGGAGCCAGAGCCCCCACTTCGGTGTTCCCACAAGGGTGGCGAGAGAGAGAAAGAGGTAAGCGAACCGAGATCTCGCGTGTCATTTTGCCATAATTCTCGCCGGCAATTTATGCTTTTCGCAGAAAAGCTGTGGGAGTCGGGGTTAAAAAGAAACGGGGGCGGAGGGGGGGAAGGGAAGGTTGGCGTTGGCAGGAACGGCAGAGAGACGCGAAGAGGAACCTCGGACCACTTTGCTGGGGACAATATCGTATGTCTTAGCTACTTCGTAAAATAAACAGCGACCCGCCGCTTTCTCCGCGCGTCGCCCCCGTCCTCCTCGCCATCCCTTTCGCAGGCTACATTTTCATACGTTCCATCCACCCCCCTCCCCTCCGTCCACGCCGACCGCCTCCCCCAACGGCGGTGTTTCGCGAAAGGTAAACTCTCTGCGTGTTCCGCGTTTCCCGTTCGTCCTTCCGCTCGTCTTCTCCGCGCTTATCATTTTCTTCCCCGTTGCTTTCGCTCTCTCTCTCTCTCTCTCTCTCTTTGTCCTACTCGACGATTTCTTATCCCCCCCTGCTCCTCTCGGCTAGTCGGTATTTTTCCTTTTTTCCGTCAGTCCCGCGTCAGGATTCCTCGTGCCCTCTCCCCCTATCTCTCTCCTTCTCTCACATCACTCTTGGACTCTTTTAGTCAAGCTACAGTGCCCTCTCTGCCCGCGGCTTCCTCGTTTAACCCTATCTCCATTTTTATCCAGCCACCGAGGAACAATCCTCTCACAGGTGTTTCAACGAGGTTTTATCGTCTCGTGTTCGCTTCGCAACTTCGATCGAATTTTTATTCGTTCCATCGAGATCGTTTCGTTAACGTTGGGAAACAAAAAGACCAGAATTTTCGCGACAGTCAGATTCTTCACGTGGCTTCGAATTAAAACGTAACTGTGAAGTACTTTTGTATTTTCTTATACCGCGACACCGTGTTAAGGAATCAACGAAGTTATAGTACAAAATGTCGACAATAAATTTTGGCCGATGACGTTCAGAAAAAATATGTTTCGTTCCACGTTGCGCCGCACTCGTACCTCCGCGGCTTGTTCCCCGTAATTTCTTCTTTCTCCGTTTTCTCGTTCGCTTTTCAGTTCTGGTCGACCGTGCCCCGAACTCCGTCGCTCTTCCATTCAATCTCTCCAGGCGCCGGGGGTGGGGGGTGGAGTCTCAACGAGAAGACGTCCACCCTCGCCCTCCCCGCACCTCAACCTTGCACCCCTACCATATTCTTACGTAAGCAGCCAACCGTACCAATGTGCTCAAAGACTGTTTATTAAAAAGCTTTTAGCGATATTAGACTGCCCACCACCAGAAAGCTCTTCTCTTCCTCTCCTTTCCGTGGCGAAGACGGGCGCGCGCGAGAATTTCCGCAGATTTCTCCAGCCCGGTCGGCTGTTCCAAGCAAAATACGTATCTCCCCGTTTTAATTGCTCCGGAGGGGGGTGGGGGTGGGGGCTGGGCGAATGATCGCCGCTTGAACGAGCACATCGACGCAGCCGCGCCAGCTCGCCTTGGAATCGAAAGGAATCCGATCGGTCGTCTTTTGCAATCTTTTGCTTTCGCGCAGCTGATGCCACCTGCTTTTGTCCTCACCTGTGTGAATCGAGTCTGTAAAGTCGACGATCGAGAACGATTCGCAGGAGGGTTCTATCGAACAGGTGTCTGGAGAGATGATTGTCCGCCGACTGAAAGGCGCGATGCGGGTTGAGAAAAGTTGACGGAAGAAAATAGAAATTAAATGTAAAAGAAAAGGAGAGAAAACGATCGGAGACTCGACTCTCCGGTTTTTTCGGACCAGTTTCGACAGACATCCGCTCGTCGGAACTGCTCGATTAACCTTATTCTTGAATGGATTACTTGTCGCGGTGAAACAAGTGCTTGGATATTGGAGCGGGCAATATCTGTCTCGTTAGCAGGCTTCGTTTGATTCTTTGATCGCAGCATCAATTTTAAATCATAATTAATAAATTAATTCTATGTCTAAACTTTATTGTTAGGAAAATTATTTTCGAACGTAATAGAATAATTTTAGTGCAAAGTTTAGCTTTCGATCTAATTCATAAGTGAAAACAGCGTTCGTATTGTTTTGCCAGACACCTTTCGTCTGCTCGCTTATGCACAGTTACGTGGACTTTTCCTTTTGAAATTCTACAATTGTAATATGTCGTCAATGTCCGGCGATAACAGAGGATCGATAGGTACGATCCTTGAACTCGATGCATGTAATGTATCATGAGCCCGCTTGTAAAACGTCACGTAGGACAGGAGAAAGGTAGCATCGACGCGAGGACAAAAACACAAAGAGAATAATTCTTCATTGTTTGATATGCGAAAGCTGTTTCTCCATCGAACTAGCACGGACCACTGAAAAAAAAAACGTCTTCGATGTTGCTCGACCCGAGGCAGTTAATGTCTGGTCTGCAAGTATAAGCGAGAGCCTAGATATCTGACCCCGAACCGTCCTCCTAACGAAACACACCGACTGTATTTATGAATACAATTTTGAATGCACGGCTTTTCCGGACTATCTTTACGTAGCGGACAAAGTCTACGATGTAAAAGGCAATCTCTCTCTCTCTCTCTGTCTCTCTCTTCGATGGATGTCAAGTATTCAATCAACAACGGGTAGCCTGTTCTCGATCGACGGAGACGAACGGAGGATTTTTTGTGTCGCAAAGGGTTGAAAGGCATTATTAAACACAGCGAACGGAGCCAGACGTTGTTGTTCGACGGAAAGAGGATGGGGGGTAGGCATTGATTCAGCGGGAGACAGAAGAATCGATCCTCGTCTTCCGATCGATTTCCTACATCGATTTCGTTTTGCGTCGACGACTATGATCCTGTTATTCTCTTTTCCTCTCCCCAATCATCTTTATTATTCTTTGAAAGCTCGTGTATGGCTCTGTGCTCGCCTCCTCCGCGTTGGAAGGAGAGATCGAACCTGTTTACGTTCACGATTCGCGAGACCGCGTCTATTTATTCGAGGAAATTCAATTACTTATCGCCACGTGTACCGTCTTCCGGTTTCGGTGAACGGCAAAGTTCCGACGACGAGTGCATTACGCGATTGTTAGCGCGATTCAATTCGCCGCGGCCCCCCGCTCCGACGTCGCTTAACCTCCCCCCACCCCCTCCCCCCATCGATTTCATTCGCCCAGTGCTTCGTTTCGCATTCACGACGCTCCGCTAAGAAACGGCTGGCGTTATAGGAGGAGAGCAGCCAGAGCTGCGACAGAGTATTTTCTATGAGCTCGTCGGCGTGTTCCCTATTCAAGCGGGACACGTATGAACGACCGAACGATCGATCCTCCTCCATCCAGGCTGCTGTCCTCATCCCCCCTTCGGCAGACTCGCGCGAGCATTGTTAAATTCTCCCGGTCTAGTTGACGCCGACGGTCGACCGGCGTCCGTTTCGTTTAACGTCTACGATCTCTTTTCAATTAGCGGCCCGGCGATCCGCAAACCTTTATTTTCTGGTGTTCGGGCTCGTAACCGTGCCAGAAAATACCCGAGTACGACTCGCTTAACTATCTCGCTCCGCTGGCGTCGAACCGTTAATGCTTTGCCGTGTACGGCTATGGTGCGTCGTCTTCGATTGCAATTCATAATAGACTCTTCTCTGCTGGGATAAAATAAGTTAACCCCTTGCACGTGGATGTCCCTTTCCAGAGGATACAACATAGCCTGTCGATGATTAGGTACTCACAAAATTAAAAACTTCTGTTTCGTCCAACAGAAGATATTGAAATCTCTGTAACCGAGTTTGTTCAGTCGAAAGACTTCTTTACAAACGGCGTTGGAAAAATCGTATCGAAGCAAAGCTTGATTGAATGAATAAAATAATACGAAGCTTCTGCTAATTATTTGAAGATCCAACGTTTCAATGGGAAATAGAGACAGATGCTATCAATTTGTCCGAGCGCAGTGTGCGCTGTCCTGTTACCTGAATTCCGAGTTTATCATCGCGCGGTTTGCACACCGGTGATCTCGATAGTATAATTAATGTCGTCCAGATCTAACGGTTCCCGAAGCATTGGCGAAATTTCGGGGGGGAAACAGAGCGGCGGCTTCTTCGTCGAGGTTCGCGCCACCGTGTTCCTCGCGGAGAACTGATTTCTGAGGAGCGGCAGACGCCAGAGACCCGCGGCGTGGAATCCTATCGATTGGATCGCGTCGCTTCTCTCTCGACTCTGCCCCCGTTCATTGAAAACTTATAACGAGGCTTTTGCGACGTGGAGCCATTCGGATGCAAATGCCTGCTCGGCTTTCTTCTTGACGGTTCGCTTGGGAACGACTGATTTAACGATTAGACTCGTGGAGATGGGGTCTCTGCGGTTCGAGCACGGGTCAAACGGCGCCGCGACGGTTCGTCGAATTGTCGTTCCGATTCTCGACGAATGGATCCGCGCTTTTTTTGCCCGTTTCGCGTGCAACAGACGATGCCGTTCGTCTCCATTAGGAGTATCCGGAGTTTATTTGCCTTGGCGGGGAAGATCAGGAAACGATATCGATGATGCCACGCGTCAGACACAATTGTATTCTCTCAGTAATGCTGCTCGACGGTAGCTAATTTCTTTCTCGTTTAATTCTGAATTTTAATTATCGGCATAATAATTTCTTAATATCTTCCGTGCCGTTTTTACTCGACTCTTCACACTGGCTATTTGATAGTTGACTCAAATTTGATATATTTTATGTAATTATTAATTCCGGTATATATAACAATGAAACGGACTTATTGACCCATTCTTGTAGAAATTAATTCTTTACGTCCAAATTTATTTTAAACTATCTTTATAGCGATCTAAATAAACATGTATGTACCATCGGTGGTATACGTGGCGTGGAACTTGTTAAAAAATCGTTCAATTTTGACAATAATTTAATCCATAATTACGAAGAAATTCTTCGTTTAAAATTAAATTAAACATTAGAAATTCTACCGCTGAACTTATGTCAAGTAAACTGTTAAACAAGTCGCTATATTCAAGCCTCAGTCAACTTCACGACAATCGTTATCACGGAAACTGTGCAGCAGTCCCTTCAAAAGACGCGCAAGCACAGAATAACTTGTTTAATTAGATAAGATTACTGTTACACCTCGTCTTCGGAACAACATTCGAGTTACTTAATAGATTGTATTCAAAGCTTCAAGTTTGATATCATATATAGATCACGTGGCACTCGAAGCATTAAAGATATACAAATTTATTTGATTCAGTTTACGTGATGATTTATATTAAGTTACTAAAATCACATAAATGTTTTCTTATAGCATTAGAGGTGTCCTGGAACAGAGAATTATGTAACCGATAAAGGAATTATGTCGACACAACTCGATCAATAATTCGATGTTAATTAACTCTCAAATCGGATCAATTGATTCGATACGTTTATCAATATCGTGATGCAAAAGATAACGATACTGATCTGATAATGTTCGAATAACTAACAACCAAACAAGCGCAAATTTAAAAGAAACGCCACTTTTCATTCACAAGTGAACGGAAATTCGTACGCAGTAATTAGTCAACATAATAACAACAGAGCGGTAACATTTGCTATTAATTCCCAACAAACATGTCATACTGAAATAATAAATACACTAAACGTCAATACGCATATTGATAGGGTACTCGAATCGATTGATCAAACAAGGCTATTGCGTTGTTGCGTCTAATATTGTTCCCTCGAATCGTCGACGACCGGATTCCGTCGAACGCAACACGCGTTACACGGTGGGAAAAGAAAACCAACGAGACGTTGCATTGAAATACGTGTATTTGCCGTTTCACGAGCGAGCACACCCGCACCTGCGCTATTTTACAAAATAATGATAACAAGAAACAACGACGATCATTTGCCCAAGCAGGCGCGCGCTTGTTGTAGTAGTTATGGCTCCTAGGGTCGATAACCGGTGTCAGCGAGATTGACACGGATAGTCGACACGCGGTTTGCTTTCGGCTCTACACTTTGTTCAATTGTGCCTCGGATGCGTTTCGACTTATTTCGCCTAGTTTCTCGGTTTCTTATCAGCGAGGGTTCAAGATAGAAGCATATTTGTGCTCTGCGATCGTTGCACAGCCGAAAAGGACATAGTGTCTATGCGAGGAAGCTGATTGAGACCACGGATCGAATTTATTTTTGTACAAAGCTTTTAATAATTCTGTCGTCTTTCCGGTGATGCCACGATTTTATTGAACGAACGTCGCGGATCGAGGAAAATCGACGAGATTTGGTCGAAACGGGGCCCGGGGCGGTCGCCACGGTGTTAAAGGCCGTTAAGAAGGTAATAAGATATAGGAAAGACAGTCAGTCGGTCGCGAAGCCCCCTGTGGATCATCGACGTTCACACGCCCGAACCGCGCGCGCGTCCTTTTTCGGGCTTGAGCACGGGGTCCAGTCTTCGGTGAGACTTATAAGTACACAAAATACAAAATGACGGCGAATATAACGACCACGGCACCCAGGGCAAGGGGATTCATCCCGTCGTCGTCCTTCTTTTGGTTCGGGTTCCCGTAGCCGGACGCCCAGCCCGTTTTCGGGCTCTTGTTGCTCTTCTCGGACTCGACCAGTTCACCGACCAGGTACTTATTCATTAGGTCGAAAGCGTCCTTCGAGTGGCCGACGTCGTCGAAGTCCTCGGAACCGTCCTTGCCGGAGTGCTCCAGCAGGATCTCCTCGCCGCCGGGGTGCTCGTTCAAAAAGCTCGTGACATCGTACACCTTGTCGTGCAGGATTATCAGAGTCTTTTCCTTGCCGCTGCCATTCTCGACCTCGCTCCTCGTGAACGTTTTGCTCATCCTTCCGTCTTAATCCTGAACTTCAGGCCGGTGAATCTGTGGATGATAAATGGCTCTGTTAGTTTCTTTTTTTGTTCGCTGAGGAAACAGCGTTGAAAAATCTTGAAATTCGAACGATTCCTCCTTTCAACCGAGTTAGCTGTTTCTGACGAGTATGCTGTACTTTGATATTGTGCGTTAAATTGCCTATTTCACAAAAGTGTGGTATCGAAAGAAACTGCACGTTTTGCACGTGAAACGTGCACGTTCGTTAACGTTAGCTGCCCGAATGCACACAATTTTAATTAGCATCGTGTATAGGAAGTAAACCGTTGCAGTTCTGGCGGATTTTTATTCAACGGAGAAATATGAAAATTTTCATTTTTGCCGGTACGCGTTATAAATTAAAATGAAACAAAGCTGCATCGAGTTTCGTGAAATTTTCAGTAATTATAACCCGTTCCTTGGAAAAGAGAAAATTATTACTGCTAGAACAGTCTATTCAATCTGATTTAATTTTTGTTATCTTCCATTTCTTGACTAAGAACGAAATGAATAAAAACGATACATTTTCATCGCAATTCTCCGCAAATTGCACCGTACACGCAAGTCTTGTTTTTATTAAAAGACGAACTAGTTCAATCAGTCGCATTTAATTGTAATCGATAGACACTCGCGACGAAAAAGCGAATCATTGTTTTTACAACGTATTAATGACAAGGATAAGATATAATCGGCGGAACACGGTGCTCGACAGAATTCCGTTCAATTACTTCTACATAATTATATGTTATCGGCGAGGATTAAAATGTAGTGGCCAATCAGATTACTTTTCGCGATCGCTGATTGTGCTCTTCAATTACAGGCGTCGCAATCACGGCGGGTTATAGTTAATAATCATAGACTGAGTAACTTTCAGTCGACTCACCGGCCACCACACGTACCAGTCATTATTGACGCGTAATAGCCGGGTGCTCGGATCTGCGCACACTATGAAATTTCACAGAAGATTCTCTTCGGTGTTATCGCGTTCCGCGGAGCTTTGGAATATTTCGTTTCATAATCATTTCATAATTATTTCATAGTTGCCGAAGACAAGACCGGAGAAGCACCATTTCCTTATAGACGCTAGACAATTTCGCCATCATGGCGGAAAAACGGTCGAGTCACGCTCGACCCTCGGTTATTTATAAATTACGACTACGGAATGATTTAGCGGATCATCGGCCCGCTAGCAAGCTCGTAAAATAATTTGCAACCGGTTGCAGTTGTCCGACTCGGCAAAAAATTGGAGCTCGGCAGAGCGGCGAGGAGAGGGGGATCGGCGGACGTATCGATCAGAATGTTAATTTCGTGTTTGCCGCGTGCGGCCGTCGAATCGATACACTGCCACTGTGTTGATATCTTGTTTGCTCTGTTAGTCAGCAGAATGTTTCTCCGCGACAAATAAACGATACGCGGCGATTTTATCGCGGCGCGCGATCTTTTGCCAACGCCTAATCATTATTGTTTCTACGTGGACGGATATTGTTTGCGACGATAAACAGACCGGCCGTTTTATTATGTAAGGGCTACTCTCGAAGCTGCGGTTAGTTAACGAAGAACACGGCGGGACACTAAATGGAAAGATTTATTTGTTCGGAATCGACCACGTGATACGACCCAGTAAAAACGATAGCGATAGAATCACGCAATTTTTGCAAGACTTCCCAACGACATTCTTCTATATTAAAATCATTCTGTCTATAGATGCAGAGTTTTAAGATCAGTTGAACAACGGAAACGAAAGAGAACGAACTGAAAATAATGAATGAGCGAGTGTGTTTGGACGTTTAAAATCGTGCGAACGTTGCACCGACCCGCAACATGAATATGTATCCATCGAACGTCATTAAAAATCATATTGTTTCGCGCGGGTCACAATGAAGTATCAATTAATGTCGAATTTTATTGCCGGCAAATTCGCGACGAGTCATTACCGTTACATCCCGGGTAACGTGACACCGTCGCGCGGAAGAAAAAAACGGGTACAAAGTCGGCACGAATTTCATTTTACGATCGCGTGTTCCGCGCGAGTGAAACAAGGCTCTCCTGAAGACGTCCGAAGCGGCAGGAACGCATGAATTGCAATTACGCAGGGATCGCCTGAAATTACGTAATCGGTTGTGAGACGATTCTTGACAACTTCTAGCTGCGATACTTGTCGTTATCTCTGGCTCTTCATTCCGAAATCTTCGAAACGGACGATTCTCCGTCGCTTCTAAAACGTGCGAAATCATTGCAGTAAAGCAACGCTTTAAAAACAAGTCGACGTTCGGAACACGTTATCTTCTGTTGCAAAAAAAAAACACGGCAATGAAAACATGATGAAGTTCAAACGAGGAAATTGAAACGGAGGTGCTGCTTACCAGAATCTTATAACAGCGATTGTTAGAGTTTACATGTTGCAACCATTCTACAGAAAATAATAATAGAAAACTGTGGAATACAAAAGGGTTTGCCCTTTGAAAAATAGTCACAGAACCCGCCAGGTACGAGTGTTCCAGACTACATAGGTTCTATAGGAAGTAGAATTAATTGACGATGATCAGAAAATCAATCAATTGTTATGAAACGATGGCTCAAGGAATAAAATCGATTTTACATTTTCAACTAATTTTTGTAAACGGAAGGCACCGTCTTCCGAACCACCAGTTGCGCGACGACACCCTGTATAAAAGGATGGGCGAACATGGCTCGGATCTGTGATCCGTAGTGAGCAGCAACATTACGCAACGTAAAACCCATGGAACCGATAGCACGCGTTATCTGCCACATACACGGAGAAAATACCAATTGCTTCGCTCGCGGCCGCAGGAGGGCCGTTTAATTCAAACACGTTGCATCTTTTATTAACAGACGCTCGGATGTTTCAATGCCGTAACAGCGTTAGCGGAAGCTGTTTACGCAGGTAGAGCTTGACACACGGAGGTGTTCCATCGAGCCGATATACAGGAGAGAGAGCACGAGAGCCGTATTTATATTAATGAAAGCGTGTTTCAGCGTCGCGTGACGCGAATCTTCCCGACTCGTCCCAACAAAGAAAACGCTCCGTTGGCCTCCAAACGTTCGCCTTCGGCCATCGACGACGCAAATATAGTGACGCAGTAGCATGGCAAACATAGACTCTCGATATCGGAAAGGCTGGAATGGCTCTCTCTCTCTCTCTCTCTCTCTCGAACAGGCAATCCGAACGATGGTCCGTCTACGAATTCGTATCTGTTACACACCACACCTTTGGGAAGGGATTTCTCGAAGAAAGTCGGTAAAACGTTAGTTCACGGCGGCAATGGCAGTTTTCGGTGCTGCGGCGTCGACAATGGACGACTCTACGGAACGACCGCGAAACTCGTTAGACCAGACGAATCGACTCGGCGAGGCTCGCCGGCGATCGGAGCGCCGCTCTCGTTGGCATTCGAGGTTCTCGCGACTGGAATTCGCCGCTACATGTCTACGAGTCACGGTCTCTGTCCACTTTATTCACTTCCGGCAACGAAATGGTACCACCGGCCTCTCTCTCTCTCTCACGTACCTTCTTCTTCTTCGTCTTCTTCGTCGTCGTCGTCGTCGTCGTCTACGTGACGGCTTGAAAACGCACTTGCTCTTGATATATCGTGGCCCGACTGACTGGCGGTCGATCCTCTAGAATTCCTTTGTGCGCTCTTTGACCGAACCCGACGGAGAAGGGAGGATCAATGGCGAGAAAGAAACACGAACGAGCGAATCAACGCGCACGAATCTCTTTCTCTCTCTCTCTCCTTCCTTCTTCCCCTAGCTCTATTCCTCTCCCTCCCTCTCTCGCTCTTTCTCTCTCCCTCTCTTTCCCCCTTTCACGCGCGCACACACACACGCACACCAGCTCTCCCTCTCTTTCACTCTGAACAGGCTCTTCGCAAGCCGCCACTGGCACAAACACTGCTACGATCCAGGTCAGACCGTAGCAGCTTTATCCTTGCCCCCTCTAGAACTTGCCCCACCACGTTCCCCTTATCATCGTCGACTCTCCCACTCTACGAGACACCGGCTAGCTCCATAGTCGCTACTGGATAGAATAGTTGAACATAGAATAGTCTTTTTTTTTTCTTTTGCATTTCTTGTCATTTTTTACGTGCGACGTATCTCTCGCGAACGCGTAATGGAAACATGGATTTTTGTTTTAATTTAAACGGATTTGGTACAATTTGCCGTTGTCATTTGTTGCCATAAACGGGATTGACTGAATTGGATGGTTCAATTGACGATTCTGCAACGACCGTGAATATTCTACCAGAGAATTTAACGCTGGCTTACGTCAGGGAATGAGTAGCTGCAATTTGTGAAGTGACAGCGAGATCGGAATTATTGATCGATACACTGTATCGAATTATTAATTGAAATATTCATGAAAATTATTAATTGCTTGAGACTTCTTAAAACGGATACGGGGAACACGTTTTGTTTTGCGCGATGAACCGCGGTTTAATCGCAAGCTAGGATTATTAAGAGATCAGATAAATACTGAAATGAAGCATGACGCAAACACTTTTTACGGTGCGATACGCAAACAAATCTGTGATAGCGCAGACATATTTGATACATTCTTCACAAGTATTTGGAAAGATTTTTATAGCGGAGTAATTGAGTTATGTTTATATATAATTTAATTTCAGTCGAACGCTTAAATATAATTACCGAACAGTTCCTAAAATATTCTACAATGTTGCCATCTCTAAACTCTGTCGTTGCGGATGCCACACTATCATAAATGCACACGCGAATGTAAATCAATTTGTATCAATTCAAGAAAGCAGAGAGCTGTAACAATTGGACTATTCCGACTGCTAATTTGCGAAATAAAAATGCTCTGAACGCATTAAATCCATCTAGTGATCTAGGACACCAATTTGCAACCGTGTTCACGATTATTTTCGTCCGTCCTTGTTGGTTCGAATTACTTTTGCAAATATAATAAATGCAGAATTCCAAGTGATGTTCGAACTAGCTCGAAATAAATTATCGAGTTGAAATATCCTGTTTAATATTCCTTAACAGCAATCGCGAACGCTAAGGAATTTAAAGTAACGTAATCTTTGTCCTTGCGTCTTGTCGGGCGAGTCTTCCCACCGCGCAAGTCGGCCCGAATCAATTTTTACGCCCGCCGCACAGGACCTCTTCCGTTTTTCATCGGAATTGATGGCCGGTAATAAAGAACAATGCCATAACAATGTCATAATCCGACCGCTGAGAGCACCGTGCAATTTTTTCGCCGGGACTGTTGCTTCCTCGACGATTCAACGAGCGACGCTCGAACTGCGCGACGGCTACGAAGCTGTTCGACGTTCTTCGACGCCGAATTCGGATAACCGGACACGATTTGCGAACGAACGTCAGGCGAAATTCTACTCTCGACGCGGTGCAACTGTAGCGTTATGTAACGCTAACTGTAGCTGTGTCGTAATCCGTGTAAAAAGTAGCAGCGCCGAGATAGTGTATCGCGATTTACATTCGTTATCGTTCAAGCAGCATCGAACTGTTTTTCTCAGGTCTGTACAATATGTTTTACAATCGTTATTTGACTGAAAAGAAAACCTTCGAACGCTTTATCGCCGTTTTGGCAGATAAAAATATTATTATTACAGCGAATCGTTTTTTACGTTTTAACAAGAGCCGTTGGAAAGAAATATCTAATTTGCAAAGCAGATAGAAAAACCTGAATTTGTGGATAAGGAAGAATGAATCAACAGTTTCGTAAAATGCAAAATTGTTGCAACAATAATTTCACGTAAATCAGTTTCAAATTAAGATAATACAAAAGATAAAATAACGCGTTCAATTAAATACGATTTAATAATATTAACCCTTTGCACTACTTTGAATCACCGGAATCTTTTATCACGAGCGCGGCTCGTTATTACAGCGCAAGGGTTTCGATCAAGCTAGCAACAAATTGACTCGCAGCGCTCCTGCTTTAAACTGCTCACACTCAATAATCGTCGTGAACGGAGTTAACGCACTCGAGTGGCGCAGCAGCGTTAAACGTGGTTTTACATCGCGACGCGATAGAATTTTTACATTATCGAATTTGTTTACATTTTTAAAAAGCCGTTGAAAGTGTCTAGCATAAGCGTATAAAATGGAAATACTGCGGGAGTCGGAAAAAGTATGAAAAATGGTTTCGCGTGTAAACGTGCCACCTTATTCGGTTCATAAATCGCAGGCAGCATTCGCTGTACGAAGCTGCTACCGAAAGAACAGGCGCGCGCGCATGAACACGCGTGCAAAAGCGAAATTCGTATGGAGAGAGAGAGAGAGAGAAAGAAAACAACTAGAATTTACTAGCGGAGGGAATTGCAAAAATTCTTTTCCACTAAAACCACGGTATTCGTGAGACGAACGTGGTTGTAATTTTCTTCCGGCGAAACCGGCTTCCGAATAATGGGTCTCGCGGGGGGACGAGGAGGAGGAGGAGGAGGAGAGGGGAGGAGAAGGGAGTAGGTTGTAGGTTGTAGGTTTTGTCGGTCGATTCTTCCGTTCTCTTCCTGCTTCCTCGTCGGTGGTATCCGAACGAGAACGTCGTTTCGCAAATCGTCGGGTCCCGCCAGGACCTCTCGGCGACACGAAATCGGCGCGTTCGAATAAGCCGGCGGAGGGTGTATTGATCGGCAACGGGGTGCATCATCGTATGCGGACTCTCTGCATTAGCCGCATGCGACTGCATTCGACGCGTATGCGATGCGCTGACCGTGCGCCGCCACCGGTCTGCGCTCGACGTGGATTTGAAACTTTATTGCCGGCCGGGCGGTGTCATTCTCCCTGCGCGGTTACGATCATTCGACGGCCACCGGTCATTTTTGTGGCCGAAAAGACAATTTTGTTATTTTTGCATTTTGCAATCTTCTGCATATCTTGCAAGAGAATTCGTTCGCCTTTGAACCGAGAACCCCGTTGAAGTTTATCGAAATATCATTTCTGTCTTTGCGAGCTGGTTAAAACGTTACGAGGATAAACATCTTCGGATCGATACTAGAATTAATTATTTCGTTTATTTTCTGTAAAGTATATAATACATTTTGATGCGTAAACGTTTCTTTACTTGGGCAGAGAAAATATCGGGTTTCCACCAATTTGAACTTCGTGGAAGCTTGTAGAAAATTGTTTGAAAGTGGTGGACGTGAAACTTCGTTTTTATGAAAGTTGGTGGTATTGATTAACGTTTTTTTTGTGCAATCTTGACATAACTTTTTTAATTTTAACGAGCGAACATTGCAAAAGCGATCGAAAAACTTTCGTGAAATGTATAGATATTTGTTTAAGCTCGTTTCCTAAAATGTATTTATGCATTTGTACATTTTATATGTTATGTTTAGATTTTGTTTAACTTGTATAATTTTGTCTAAAAACTCGTTGAACATTTCGTTGAGGTGTATGGACGCGCGTCTTTTAAGCAACCATACTCGTTGCTGCATTCGTTGATTTATTTATTTATTTATTTATTCGAAAATCTTGTTAAAAATCAGAAATGATAATAATGATTACAAAAGCGTAGATAATACTTACCAGGCTACGAAATCGCGCAGTCTGCTTTATCTGTTCAGATACTCTACAGTAGTGTCCGTGACTGATAAGCGGCAATTGTCTTGAAATATTTA
Source organism: Augochlora pura (assembly GCF_028453695.1). Classification (NCBI taxonomy): domain Eukaryota; kingdom Metazoa; phylum Arthropoda; class Insecta; order Hymenoptera; family Halictidae; genus Augochlora; species Augochlora pura. Next base: position 25,562,396 of record NC_135773.1, read on the forward strand.
TAAATCCTGCTGCTATTTTCGTGTTCGTTTTTCGATCCGTCGTTACGTAATGCAGCAGGTAATTGTTGCAGTAGGCACTACATGGTTGCTTTCCCACTTAATCGGTAATCAAATAATGATTACGAATCGAGCACTCGGCAGACGATGAGTTGTGTTAGCACAACTCGCGTAGACAAAGCGTTTAGATAGCGTTTCGGAGTTACAGACTTCCGATCATAAAAATCGCCTAGTCACTGTGAAGACATAGCAGTAACTAATTTACTTCAGTTCCTCGCGACGTGCAGCGCCTCTCATCAACATGTGAATACTTTTTAAAATGCAATAACTTTTCTAAAACCGGACTAAACAATTCAATTTTTTAAATAACGAAAAAACTAGTCTACTAGACGATGATTAAAGTACTTAGAGTGACGAAGCGAAATAAAAAGCTCTCGTTATTTAACTTTTTTTATGCGAGCCGAAAGTTTAAAATTTCCTCGAAATTGGACGAAAGAAAGTTGAAAAGTGTGAATTTTCAATTTTCTTCTGTCATTCGAAGCGACAGTAAAATTTGAAAGAAAACGTTCTAATTATAAGCTATTATCTAAAAATATGCAAGTCGTTTAGGTCAATTCTAAGACAGTTGTTGCGCCTTGAAACGTGCCCGAACATTAACAGGAGTTACTTCGATGGAACAAATTTCGTCTAACGATAGATAATTCGTCTAACGGAGGAGCATGTGTACCCACCTTGCCTCGAGACTCTGCCAGCTCAGTTATCTTCAAACGCTCTGATAAACGACTTCTAGTCTTCGAAACGCTCTGTATAATCGCAACGCTGATTATAACGGGTTCGATATATTCCTCCCGCGAAGTTCATTCAACCGTTCGCGTATCTGGATACGAACTACACATGGAGCAATCAGATTGGTCGCAACGATCGCGCGGTACAATGTCATATCGCGGACGGAACGGTCGCGGAATTTTTTTAAAAAGAATCGCTGACACCGAAGAAAATGCTTGCCGTCGCGAATGAATTTATAGAGGTGAGACATTGGTTTACTCTTCTTAACCCTTTGACTACGGCACACTTTGACACGCATCTCTGAGGAAGTATATTAAAATATTGAATTCTATTACATTAAATATTGCTTGAAGTGAACAATAATTTTCAGCTGTTTTAGAATATATAACATAAATATTACACAATATATAATTAATCAAATTTAATAATAAACGGGGGCGAAATTTGATCTTGACGCCTATTGGCATCTACAGTAGCCAAAGGGTTAAAATCGTCGTCAGCACTGAAGCGATCGGAATGATGGATTGCCAATTCCTTATCGAAATTACAATTTTGATTTATCGGCGGCAATTGTTGTCGTTACATCGATAAACGAATAATTTGCGAACAAATAACGTTGTAATCGTAATATCGAACGCACATGCCAGTTTTAATTCCATCTGACAGTGTCGAACGATATATTTTTTTATACACGGGCCCGCTGATCAAAGATTAACCAAAACGAACAACGCCTGCGCAGATGTTCGGTCGATCGATTTATCATTTAATCATCCGAAAAATCGACGCGTGTTCTACCCTCGTTTTTTATTTCATATAATCGCATACAAGTAATACTGTATCTCGACATAAATTAGAATTTTACTAGTCATGATGGCTGCCTCTCGTTCCCCTGTCGTTCAACTTCGCGCACAGTTCGAATCGAGAAATGTATCCCGGCTTTTACGTGAACAAGAAGTAATAAAGTAGGATGCCGTAGATGGCAATGCCGGCCGCGGCGAACAGCGCAAGTGTGGAGGACCCTTCTTTCTTCGGCGGCGTGTATTCCCAGTCGTCGTCGTCTATCGTTGCGCTTTCCTCGCCTGGGTCACAGAAATTAGTTTCGTAATTATGAGAATCGCGAGAAACGTTTGCACCCGGTTAAACTTGAAAGTTGGCTGGAGCAGCGGAACCGGTTACTGCAGGATGATCGATCGCTGTGCTTTGATTTGCCTTCGAGCACGATCGGTCTTATATTTATCGAATAAAACATTTCATTCTTGTATTTTATCGAGATTTCGAATATCTGAATAATACATCGATCATTCTCTTATTCTTTCGTTTCGTTTATTTTGGAATATCTGGAACGTCTCGAGTATCTTAAAGGTCTAGCTGTCAATAATTTTGTTACTCTGTTATTCTGTTTATCTTTGAGCGAAGAAACTTATAATTAACGTTACGTTTATCGAATGCCAGGTATTGCATTTTTTCGTTCATACATGAGTAAAATAAAAGAATGAAAGAATTACTGGTATCTAGATTGTCCAGATATTCGAAACTGAATAAAATACGTGAATGAAAAAGTTAATAAGCTTTACTCTATTTATATGTTATTACCGATCCCTCCACCTGGCTCCACTACTCCAGTGCACAAGATAGAAAGATTCATTTATTAACGAAATATAAGTAATTCATAGTATCATCGATATTTCATTGTTCGCTCGCAAAAACGGTTCAAGGTTGTTCGTTATGTCACAGAACTAGGCGCGATCAATTTCAATGACAATTTCATCTGCCGATTAGAACGGTCCACTTTCGCGAGACACGTGTTTACGCGAACTGTTACGAGCAGTCGACAAAACTGGGGTTAACCGGCGGCGAGGGTGGGACGTTGATAGAGCCTACGGCAGCTAGGTGAAAAACGTTGCGGCGATTCGAGGGTGAAACACACCGGAGGATATTCTCTAAACTTTCATACCGCGAGAGGCGGCGACCGGTTCAGCGGGAAAAGGTTCCGCCAGGACGCCAATTTTGTAGCCCTCCCGCAGCTGCACCGCCTCGCTGGTGTGCCCGATGTCGTCGAAGCACTTGGTCCCATCCCGTCCGCTCAGCTCGATCAGTATTTCCTCGCCACCCGGGTGTTCCTTCAGGAATTTCGTGATGTCGTAAACACCGTCCTTGTACACGAACCATAGATCGTTCTCGTTGTTGTGCGCAGCCACTTCGGACGGCGTGAACACTCGCGACATCTTTCTTTCTGCCGCTGTCCCGTTAGGCGTGTCGTAGATCTGCAACGACGAAAATTAACAGCGATTTGGAACCGGTTCGTCGATCCGCGGAAACCGGCCGAGGGCTGTCGCGTTAGACGCTGGGATCCATCATGGAAACGCTAGGATCCATCATGGAAACGCTAGATCGATCGATCGTGGAAACGTTTAGATCCTTTATGGAAAGCTTAGATCTCATGGTATTTGTATTCGGGCCTCGATCGCGATAACATTGCGACCCGTGCTTTGAAAGGGAAAACAGGGACATCTGACACCGGAAGAAGAGAAACGACTCTGTCGGGGCCATCGTTCCTACGCCTATGTCTAACTCTTTCTTTTTGCAATTCGTGAAAGCCGATTTCACGAGATCTCCGCTAGATCTCCTTCGACTTCTAGCGAAGGTCTCTATGTTAATTCGCGCGCGCGTTCACGTACTCGGTGACGAGTTTGTACGCGATGATGGAGCACCTAAGCAAACTTACAGACTGAACATTTTTTTGCGTAGTAATCGTGCAAGAACGTTGCGCGGCTCGTTATTGACACGAGAAATATGTTGCTATTCGATTATTTCACGTTTTACGTTTGTTATTATTATTGTTTAACGTTGGACTTTTTTACAAAGAGTAAAATTGAATATTTATATTTCTTCTAAGTATAATATTCTATGCTATATTTCTTCTCAACATAATATTATTGTTAACTATTGTAACCTCTATGAAGACCTCTTGTTGTATAATATAGAAATACTATAGATCAGGAAAATTATATCACATTTACAGTTAAAATGGCTTCGAGTGCAAAGGGTTAATAAACGCGATGCAGAGACGTTTTGTTCTATAAAACACTGGGAGACAGGCACCTGTATTAAAAACGGATTTTACAGGTTCTCAGTGCATGTGACACGTGTCTCGTCCCACTCGTGCATCTTTAATATTTTCTGCATCTTGATCGGGATTGATACATTTCTTGGCTGCATGACGCAGCTTAAGACAATCGTCGGAACAAATTCTCCGTGACACTTTCTTTTCTAATCTCTGAAATGGCGCGAGATATCGCGGGATTGCTTTACTCAGATAATATTCCATCTAATTCGAAATAGCGCCGTGTCATCGTGACGCGTACTATTTCCCGCAGCGGGGAGTTTCCAACGGTCATGGATTCCTATGTTGCTCCCGATATACAAGAGATCTTAAAAATCGTTAATAAAAATATGCAAGCCGATACGTACGATAAAATTAGTTCCATTCTCAAGAAATTTCATCCAAAAAGTTCTAGTCGATTGCACGAGTAATAATGATTTGATTCCAATGAAGTCAAAACTTTTCGAAATGCAGACGAAGAGATATTTAATCCTGCCTGTTCTGATTTATTATTTATTAATTAGCGATCGTAAATTGAAGACGACAAATATTAATTTCAATTATACGCATATACAACTGTAATTTATTTACTTGATTTCGTTTTAGAAACTTATAGATGCTTTTCTTTTACTTTTTCCAGGTGTTTTATTATGCGCGACTAAAAAATACTACATGAAACAACCAAAAAGATTTTATCCAAATTTTACCAATTTCTTTCTTTTCGTCTGAATTTTTTCCCTGGTATTGTATCTCTCTAGAGCAGTTTCGTCGTATTCAGCGCATCTTCTCGCAACGAGCTAGGGAACAATGTAGCCAAGTCACGCTGACGTTCGATAAATCTAACTTGCGTAAGCTCACCTGGATTTTCACGCGAGTAGTTGTTCCCCGTTTGATAACGGCTCTCGAGGCGTGCAACCGATCGCGACACTCGTCGTACTGAAACGAACCGATCGCCGCTTTTCCGCTTTCGGGCCCTTGGATTTATTCGGTCGTCTCTGAATAATCATTCGATGGAAATTTCTGTGCGCGGTGCACGGGCAGCACCGCGCGGTCATTTGCACAGAATGGAACTGCGTTCGTCGATCAATGAATCCTTGATTAAACTATCGTCGCACCGAATTCAATTTGTCAACATCGGTGGGCACCCGGTTGTTGGTACACGTTTTGTTCGGCCCGCCGTGAGAGATCTCCGGGGACAGGGCCGAAAAGTGACAAAAATCGGGCAATTATCTGTGTCGCCCTACGGCGCGCGCCATCGGATAAAACCGCGAGAGGGTTTTTTTTTCCTTTGGTTAATGAGCGCCGCTTATTAAGCATCGAGTTTGCCGAGCAACGGCGCGATACACTTCGTCGACTCGACGACGCGCCACCTCTCTCGCTCCTCCCCCCCCCTTCTCCTCCCTTATTTTTCCCTGTTTAAATGAACTCGATTCTTCATTAATTCAACGTCGAGTCCGGTGATCCGGCTAAACGCGAACGTACGCTGATATCGCGGCGTATCCGTTTCCCAATCCGTTAACCCACTTTAACAACATCATTACTGAAACGCTGAACTACTTCCGGCGACGTTTTCCAACCCACAAATCATTTAACCGGTCGCAACAACTCGAGACTCCTGCGAACAGGAACGCGGGCTGTTCGTTAATATAACCAGTTCCGACAACGACATTCCTAGTTTTATGCCGAACACGTCGGCTACTGTCGATGATTCGGTATAGCATCGCGCGCAAAATTAGTTCGTTTATAACTATGGCTGATCCGACGCTGATAAGAAACGCGACGACGCCACTGTGAATATCGTTCGATCGACGCGAACTTTGACGTACGTTTATCAATTTCCAATCACGCGGAGAATTTGATTAAAGCGAAACATTTAATGCAAATACGAATTATGAACGATATTATATTTTAATAACGATATTATATACGCGGAAACATATTTTCACTGTTTCTAATTATCTCGTTGATATTAAATTTGTTCAAATTAGAGATAACGTGTATTAACCTGTTGCACTTTAACAAGTCAAACTCGTGACGAAGATTCCACGCAAGTTCTACGAAATATGAATATTATTAATTTCTTCGGAATCGAAATCAAATTGAATTCTTCTAAGTCTAGAAACGGCAGGGAATGAAGACAATAGAGAAAACAAAAATCGTCTGGTCCTATTAACCCTTTGCACTCGAGTGGTGACTCGAAGATATCTGGTATCCGTTAATAAATCAGCAAATTTGCCGATCAATCCCTCTTCTGCATTTACAAGTTCCTTATTCCGTGAAGGCACTCAAACATTCCGCCCCCGCCTCGCCAAACTTCCGGGTACTAGGATGAAGCACTCGTTCCCCGATTCTTCGGCGCTTCATTAATTAATGATTAAATTATAGACGGTCTTTGTTGTCCCAGCGAATCAGGACGAACGCCAATGTCGTTTCAACGGGCCCCAGCGATCGATTATAATCGAGTTCCTGTAACTTCGTTGTCTGCCAAGCCTCCGAGGATCCGATTGAGAAAATCTTGGGAATCGCTAAAGCCGGCGAGATTTCTATCGAGTTTAACTCCTTGAAAGTTAGCCCGGTTGGCCGAGAAGACGAGTTACCTCGCCCTGTCTCTCTCTCTCTCTCGCTGTCTCTCCTTTGCGTCTTCCATGGATTGTTCATCTTCCTATCCATTCATCCAAAGATTCTTCAACTCGATTGCTGCTGGGCACTGTTTAATCTATTCCGTTGAATTAAAATTCCATCGGAATCAGAATTCTTCGCTGAAACTTGTTTCAGTTCTCCAATTTTGCTTGTAGAATAACTAATTCGAATATCTAAAATATCTAACGTGTTAAGAGATTAACGACCGGTAGCCTATTAATAGGCTTTTCGTCGCCAACGCTTGCTGAAAAATTGAAACGCGAAAACGAAGACCCTGTGTAACAGGATTTTAGCAAATTAATTATCTTTTTCTTCCGAGAAAAGTTTTTCGACTCGAAACGATCGTGCGCTACGTGCTATCGAACGTGCCATTAGCCCCCTTCTCCCCCTCCCCTAATAACAACAGGGGTGTACGCGTTATCTTTGCATCTCCCCGTTTCGCTCCCTGTTTTGCGGCTCGGTTACGATCTCTGCGCCCTTATCGCCGCAAATAATAACACTAATCCGAAGCAAAAATCACGCGACGCAACTTTGTTTCCAAGTTCTGTCGATCAACCCTCGCGCTGGCTTCAGATTAAAAAGAGTTAACGGCACCGTAGATCTCGTCATAAAGTTGCATTCGATTAATCATCCGTTAGATAAATGTTCGATCAACGAAACTAGCAATTTATTTCGGCTGCGAAACTTCGCGTTTATAATAATCCGGTTTAAGGGGGAAGAAAATGTTATTCCCTTGCCACCGATGTTTAACCTGTTCATTGGTGAATTTTTATAGTAGTAGGACTATTATTAAATCGTCTATAATGGTGTATAGATTATATAAATTATATTTTTATTGTATACAAATTTAGATAACTGTATATAAATTATATTTGCATTATATATATAAATTCGAATAATTTGCTACCATAGCTGACTGAAAATATCGTCGTCCGAAAGGGTTAAAAAAGAGACCACGGATTTCGAAAGAAAAGCAGAACACGATAGAACGTTCGCTTGGCCGCGTCGAGCAAGAAAAGTGGAAGTTTCGAGTTGACGTCGGAGGAAGGGAAACTCGAGCAGCCGTTAATGTTAATCACCGTCGGCTCGCGATATTTTTTCTTCTGGGGCGATAATTGCTCCGGAACCGTTCAGACCGTTCTCCGAAGCCAGGAGAACACGCGCGCTGCCCGGCTAATCAACGAGGGGTGGGACAGCGCGACCTCTGCGACGGAGGAGGGGGCGGGGGAGGCAAAGAAGAGATTAAAGGTGACCGAATGGCCAGGTTCGCCGCCTTTAACCCGACCCTGTCCCCGAGGGCGCGATCTCCCCGCGGGTGGTTGCCTCGGCCGTTTAAGCAACTTGTGGCACGCGATCCGCCCATTGGCGCCCAACGATTGCTCCGCGGCGAGTTATCGAACCGAGAAACGCGACGAGAGGTTTCACTTTCTTCGGATCACCGCGCCACGGTGTCTCGATAAGACGCGAAAATTACTCCTCCTCCTCCGACCCCGCGATTTTTAACACGCTCGCGTGGGGGTGGTATTCGCGAGTCTCTCGTTCTCCGACGCGCTTCCGATAAAACAAGCTCGGTGACCCGACGCACTACGAGGCGAACGCACGCCACACGTGGCAGAAAGTCGTTCTGCAATAGGCGTGCTCGTAGCGAAAGAAAGTTTTGCCAATAGTCGCTTAGACGTGCGGGTTATAAATGTATTTTGCCTGTTTTTGTCATTTGTCTGCTTCGAACACGAATTCGTGGCTTTGACGCAACCAATCTAAGTCGTCGATTTGAAAGCCTTCGCCCTTCGAAATTAAATTAAGGGATATAAATAAAGTCACCTAGTTTGTAGATGAAATTATACTAAACTAAATTTTTACGTTTCTGACACGTTCCGAGTTGTAACTTTGAATATATTTAACTTTTTAACGATAAATGCGGTGAGTTACTGTGTCCATTTTGGTCACCCTCTAAAGAGGGCCTTATATTGCTGCTGCGCTACAAGTACGATTTATCTAACTTGACTATCGTTGTTTGTGTTACAGAAAACTGGCGCGAGAATCAAGATCTACTCGCACTGCTGTCCCCACAGCACAGATCGGTTGATCAGCATCTGTGGGAAGCCGACCACATGCATCGAGTGCATCCGCGAGCTGATAGCAACTATCAAAACTGTAAGTGTACGAAATTTGTTTATCAAGCTTGTCTTCCATTCAAATCGATGTCACGCGATTGATGACATACCAACCTCACCGTGTCTTTAATTTATACTATATACTCTATTATCATGACAAATTATCGTCCGTCGCGTGCACTGTAGTTTATTTCCAGTTGGCCTATTATTTTTACGTCGCAAGAATCGAATGATGACTTTCATTATTGCGTCTGCTCTGCGCCTCATATTTCCTTATCTTGTTCCTTCAATTCTTCACGTCTTCTATTTCTCCAAGTAATTTTTAGGACATCGTGCGTACATATTTAATAGCATACCACTTCCTATCGTGCGAAACTCGCATACCCTTTCCCCTTACGTCCCCTCTTCCGTTTTCTCATCCTACTCCAACAATCAGGTTTAGGCTAGCTCAGTTTTCAGCCGGTTCCCGGATAATCTCACCAACGTTCTTACATCCGACGATGGTCTAACTTTATTATTGTTATATTTCAGTCCCCCCTGAAGGGTGTGAACAATCCCTACGATCCGCACAACTTCGATGACTACTATGCCGACGATTACGGCGGTTATGGCAGCGGCGAGGGTGGCCAAGGCAAAGGTGGCGGCTTCGGCGGGCCGGGAAGCCGAGGTGGCGGTGGCGGTGGAGGCGGAGGCGGTGGCGGAGGCATGCCACCGAGACGTGACAACCGTGGCGGAGGACCGGGCGATATGAACCGCGGTTTTCCGCCGCCACCTCGAGGTGGACCTCGCGGCGGTGGCGGCGGGGGTGGTGGAATGTCTGGCGGACCACCTGACCGCGGCTTTGGAGGTAATCGCGGCAGTGGAGGCGGCGGTGGCGGTGGCTACGAAGGCGGTCGAGGAGGCTACGGAGGGAACAGAGGCGGCCCACCGCCGTACGGGGGTGGAAACTACAACGGTAAGGATACTTTTAAAAGATGATTCATTAATTTGTGATGTAAAATAATCTGAACTTGAACAATGATAAACTAAGGTACCTTATAGTACAATTAGTGCACTGTACTCAAATCGAGAAGCAAATCACACTGAGAGAGTTTCCGTAAATCTTCGGCTATTCTTCAATGTGTTTCCCCTTGTTCGATTAAACCCGTAAACTTTTTCCATTCGTCAACCTTAATCCCTGATGTAATTGTTGTACTTTGTTCAGGCGATGGCTGGGGCATGCAAGGAGGAGCACCGAACGGTTTGGGTGGAGGAGGTGCTAATTCTGGAATGAGTGGCCCTCCCATGGGTGGTAACAATCAAGGAAATCAAGGCAATATGGGTGGCAACAAGACTAGCACCCAAGTCACCATTCCTAAAGACGTAAGTAAAGGATGTTTGAAGTTGTCATGGATGGCGTAGCTATATCGTTGTTAGTAAGATTGTTGCTTTAGAGCGTAAAACTGTTATCGTAATTAATTCGTAATTTGTTGTGTGTCACCAGCTCGCCGGTGCTATTATTGGCAAGGGAGGCGCCAGAATCCGGAAGATCAGATCGGACAGCGGTGCCGGCATTACTATAGACGAGCCGTTGTCCGGTAGCAACGATCGTATCATCACCATTACCGGATTACCCAGTCAGATACAAATGGCCCAGTACCTGCTCCAGCAGAGGTAATTATCAGCAGCATTCCATTCCTGTTACACTTCCACATCATTGCCCAAAAGACGCTTCGATAACAGAAAGACCTGCGCACATTTATTCCAACTTATTAATATCTGCATATGTATAAGTACCGTCGTTTATTTCTATGTATATAATTCGCTTGCCTTCATTATTCGTTCTTGCTTTTAAATCCTACCTTGTTGAGTAACGTTGGAATATTTATGATGAGATAACGTATTTCTAAGCAAATAGGCGCGCGGAATATCTTACGAAACATGGAAATTCGAATATGCGTTCGTCGTTTTCAGTAGATTCTCACCGGCGAGGTCGCAAGCGTGGAATAATACGAAGCTTAATCTGTTCGCCGGTCGAGTAAAATAAATGCAGAAATTACGCGATGCTAAATTGCACGCACATTATGACGAACTTCTTAAGTACGGCGTAATACGTGACATTGTTCGAAGGAAATGAAAAAGTTGTAGAAGCTAAAAGTTGTAGATCATTTACCTTAACATAATCTTTGACAACTTCTTTGAATCAGTGTTTTTGAACAAAAGTTGAGCTGTAATCTACTGTATCGATGATGGATGTACATTCGTCTTCAGCGCAATAAGAAACCGCTTCAGATAACATTTTCGATGTCTTCGAATTAACCCTTGTAATAAGCGATACATATCATCCTCGAGTGCTTGGCAACCAGTGCAACTAATTCCGCTTGGCGTGCTTCGCGGCGCATCGTGTCGTCTCCATCTTGCACGAAGAAATTAACACAAATTCCATTAACCAAACGAAGAAAGGGGGTGTAAAAGAAGGCTGTCGTTGCGGCGTAAACCTCTTGCGCGATGGTGGAGGAACAGTGTTGGAGCGCAGCTGCAGAGAGAGAGAGGATAATCCTGTAGGGAGCGAAGCGAAGATCTGCTAGATCAACGCAGTCGTGGGATTTAATCGGGTGCCGTTGTATGGAAGACTAGTGATTTTGTTGTTCTACTTTCGATGTAACAAGGAATCACTAATCATCCTACGAAGGCATTCGCGATCGTCGGCTTCCGAGAACCTGCTTTTGGAACTAACATCAACTCTGCGGATACGATATCCTCGGCGACCGCGAACGAACTTGACGTCACGTTGCATAGCTTGGGAGTTTTGTCTTGTATTATATATAGGAGTTAGAATAATTCGGACATGCTAAGTTATTTCTTCAACGAGCGCAATGTGTTAATGACGTATAAATATTCACAGAACCGCGTAGTTTTGTTGAAATTTTCGATATTTTGTAAAATATAAAATTCGAGTGCCGACTGACAGATAATTATCATACGCAGTCTAATACCAAAGTCGTTAATCGTATTTACATGTATATCTGTTGATATAATATATCCGTTGACCTGACACAGTAGAACTGTTAACAAACTAATCTTTCGATAACAAGCGTTTGATGTTCTGTCGTTTTAGTTTAGAACACCTAACAATTGTATATTAATGGAATCTTATGTGAGATGCGTGCCGCAAGAAATATTAGTTGTATGCTTTTTTGTACTAGCACCAGACAGATGACTAACGAAGTGTCTTCCGTGTTTTGTTGCAGCGTGCACGAGAATGCAGACCATTATTAGGACGTGGTGAAGGAAGCATTCGGGGGGTGCCAAAGATGCGTTTGTAATTTTTTTAAGGATACTTCGCAAACGGGCAAGCATATTCGCGCGAATAAACAAGCAAAAAAAAAGTGGAAACTGGAACCATAACGAACGGACTTCACCCGCGTCGAGGAGCGGGGACGCGCTCTCCTCGCGCGTCACCAAATGAACAAAGCCTCTCTCAGGAAGAAATGTCAAGATCGGACTCAGCCAGGAGATATTAGAATTTCCATTTGATTCGATGAACCCGTCGATAAACCGAGACAAAAATCCGGACACGATTACATGCACGAGCGCGCGCGCGTTATTATACCGGTTTCGCGCCGGTCCCTAATGAGAATCGACGATCCTCGTCCAAAAAAGGCCAAAGAAAAGGCATTGTTCATACGCCTAAAAAAAAATCATCGTTCCCACATAAGCGTTTCTTTTATTCTTTTTTCGCCCTGCCATTTTTTAATCGTTTTGTATCGCGTCGTAACTCTTTTGATAACTAATTTTTGTCCCCTTTTTATTTCGTGCCCCTTGCGTTTACTTTTTTTTTGTTCCCCCTTATAATCGGAGGATTCTCGAGACCGTCGGAATACGACCGACGGTCCTCCCAAGCGACGACTTTTAAAGCGCACACATCATTGTCTACTATTTTCCTTCATCCTCTCGCTACGGGAACATTTCCAAGTGGCTGAACCTCCCCGAAATATATATATATATATTATACATATATATAAAAATATATATATATATATTATACATATATACATATAAAGATATACGAGAGTATAATCATACCGTGCGCGCTGTTTTGTACGAAGGTAATTCGTATACGGCTGCGCGCGACGTTACAGGTATGCAGAGTTGCCTCGAAACATTTCAAAAATAGTTTTCTGCTACACTGTGAGAACCTATCATGGCG